>NC_134408.1:75271361-75303861 GCF_038048845.1 Mixophyes fleayi
GAGCTATTACCAGGGAACTTCCCTTCTGAAAAAACAAAAGCGGCCTATGTGATTTCTTTATTGTCCGGTCAAGCCTTAGCATGGGCTTCCCCTTTATGGGAGAGGGATGATCCCATTCCATATAACTTCAGCGTCTTTTTGTCCACTTTCAAGAAAATATTTGATGAGCCTGGAAGGGTGTCCAATGCCGCTTCCGGCTTATTTCGTCTTCGCCAGGGAAACCAGTCTGTGGGACAGTATGCAGTCCATTTCAGAACTATGGCCTCTGAACTTAGCTGGAACGATGAGGCTCTAGTAGCTACGTTCTGGCAGGGCCTTTCAGACCGGATCAAAGATGAACTGGTATCTCAGGAACTCCCTATGTCCTTGGATGATATTATCTCCCTCTGTGTCAAGGTTGATTTACGTTTTAAGGAACGTAATTCCGAGAAGGAACAATCTCGGCGTAGTATGATTCGCTTGGCTCCCAACTTCCAAACCCCTGTTCTTCCTCCAGAAGAGCCCATGCAACTGGGGAGGACCCGCCTATCAGCCGAAGAAAGGGAGAGGAGATTTCGGAACAAGTTGTGTTTATATTGTGGGGAGAGCAGCCATCTCCTGAGTTCTTGTTCTAAACGCACGGGAAACCACAGGGCCTAACGAGTTCCGGAGCTGTATCGTTGGGCCTCTTATCTCAGTGTCAGTCAGTTCCTGGTAGTAATGATTGACTGTCTATTCCCATTTCCCTTCAGTTAGGACAAAAGTCTTTCCCGCAGTCGACACTTCTTGATTTCGGAGCGGCAGGAAATTTCATCTCTGCCGCAGTCGTTAAACAATTTGTTATTCCCACACAACCTTTGGAACAACCCATCTCTCTGCTGGCCATTGATGGGGGAAGAATTCCTGAGGGGTCCATTCTGTTACGCACCATTCCCCTCCTGCTTCAGATAGGAGCGCTTCATCGGGAGAAGATTTATTTTCTAGTAATTCAGAGATCTACCAATCCAGTCATCCTTGGACTTCCATGGCTTCGTCTCCACTCCCCACCTTAGACTTGAGATCAGGTCACATTTTGTCCTGGGGACAGTCCTGCTTCTCTCACTGCCTTCAGAAAGTGATTCCTCAGAATAGTCCCAGACGTTCCCAAGAATTTCCTGTGACTCTTCTGCCTGAACCATACCAAACCTTCTCTGATGTTTTTTGTACACAAGAGGCCACTAGACTTCCTCCTCACAGAAATTTCGGATTGTGGCATTGATCTGATACATGGTAAACCCATTCCCAGGGGCCGGGTTTACCCCCTTTCCCTCCCAGAGTCTAAGGCTATGGAGGAGTACGTCCAAGAAAATCTAAAAAGGGGCTTCATCCGCAAGTCTGCCACCCCAGCTGGGGCTAATTCTTCTTCGTAAAAAAGAAAGATGGGGGCCTCCACCCTTGCATAGATTACAGAGGCCTGAATGCCATTACGGTTAAAAACCGGTATCCTCTGCCACTGATTTCCGAATTGTTTGACCGGATTAAGGGTGCCACCATCTTCTCTAAACTTGATCTCAGAGGAGCGTATAACCTCATACGCATTAAGGAGGGGGATGAATGGAAAACGGCATTTAACACCCGAGACGGCCACTTTGAGTACCTGGTCATGCCCTTCAGGTTATGCAATGCCCCAGCCATCTTTCAGGGCTTTATGAACGAGCTTTTTCAAGACCTCTTGTATCAATCCGTAGTCAT
This sequence comes from Mixophyes fleayi, assembly GCF_038048845.1. Classification (NCBI taxonomy): domain Eukaryota; kingdom Metazoa; phylum Chordata; class Amphibia; order Anura; family Limnodynastidae; genus Mixophyes; species Mixophyes fleayi. The sequence goes on from NC_134408.1 coordinate 75,273,072, forward strand.
CTACTTGGTTGACATCCTCATCTTTTCTCAAGATCTAGTATCTCATCGCAGTCATGTACTGGAGGTCCTCTCTCGTATCCGGGAAAATCATCTGTTTTGCAAATTAGAAAAATGCACCTTCGAGCAGAAACAAATTCCTTTCCCGGGATATATTATTTCTGGCACCGGTCTACAGATGGATCCCATGAAATTGAAAGCCATACTTGACTGGCCCCAACCTTCGGGTCTTAAGGCCACCCAACGCTTCCTAGGATTCTCCAACTATTATCGTCAATTTATCAAAGGGTACTCTTCTCTTGTGGTTCCCATCACGGCATTGACCCGTAAATCTGCTGATGCTAGTATTTGGTCCACTGAAGCTATCCAAGCCTTTATATTATTAAAGTCTCTCTTTTCATCTGCACCCATTCTTCAACAGCCGGATTGTTCACGTCCATTTGTCCTGGAGGTAGATGCCTCTTCCGTTGGCACTGGAGCCGTACTGTCACAGCGAAGCCCTTCTGGAAAACTTCATCCCTGCGGATTCTTTTCCCGTCGCTTGTTACCTGCTGAGAGGAATTATGGGATTGGCGACAAAGAGCACCTGGCCATCAAGCTGGCTCTCTCCGTATGGAGACATCTACTAGAAGGGGCGCAATTTCCAATCACCATATATACCGACCACAAGAATTTGCTTTACTTACGCACTGCCCGATGTCTAAACCCTCGGCAAGCAATGTGGTCCTTATTCTTCTCACGCTTTGATTTCAACATCACCTTTCACTCTGGATCCAAGAATACGAAGGCAGATGCCTTATCCCGCTCTTTTGATCCAGCCGACATGGAATCCTTGGAAGACAATAAATTCATTGTAGATCCCTGTCAAGTATTGGCAACTACACACCTAAACAAGAGTTGTCCTCCGGGCAAAACATTCATCTTGCCACGTCTACGCACTCGGTTCGTTAGCTGGGCTCATCACTCTCTCTTCTCTGGGCATGTTAGCATCCGCAAGACCTGGGACTTGCTGTCCCGAAGTTACTGGTGGCCTTCTTTGCTGGACGATGTGAAGAGATTTGTTTCTGCTTGTTCCAAATGTGCTCAACACATGACCTCTAGGAAGAAGCCTTATGGATGTTTGCTCCCATTACCCATTCCTGATTACCCGTGGTCACAGATCTCAAGGGATTTTATCACGGACCTTCCTCCTTCCAAATCCTGTACTGTGGTGCTAGTGGTCACGGATCGCTTTTTTAAAACAGCTCACTTTATTGCTCTTAAAGGCCTTCCTTCTTCCTTCTCCTTAGCCGATATTTTTATTAAAGAAATATTTCGCCTCCATGGCTGTCCTCAACATATTGTGTCCGATCGTGGATCACAATTCATATCAAAATTTTGGCGGTCTTTTTGCAATAAGTCCGGAATTAAGCTTGACTTCTCTTCCGCATATCATCCCCAGTCCAATGGGTCTACTGAGAGAACTAACCAAGAATTAGAGAAGTTTCTAAGAATATTTATCTCAAATAACCAAGATAACTGGGTGGATCTTCTCCCTTGGGCCGAGTTTGCCCATAACAACCATTTCCATGAGGTCATCTCTAACTCCCCCTTTTTTGTTCTTTATGGCTGCCATCCTAGACTACCCACCTTCTCTCAAATCTCATCTTCTGAAGTTCCGGCAGTGGACTCTCTGTTTCGTAACTTCTCTGCTATTTGGGAACAGACCAAGATATATTTAAAGAAAACAACCACTCGTTACAAAAAATTCTACGATAAAAGGAGGAGAATGACCCCAAGTTTTTCAGTCGGTGACAGGGTATGGCTATCCACCCAGAACATTTGTTTAAAGGTTCCCAGTAAAAAATTTGCTCCCAAGTTCATTGGCCCATTCGCTATTTCTGAGATTATTAATCCCGTAGCCTTTAGATTGAGTCTGCCTCCCTCTTTACGCATACCCAATGTTTTTCATGTCTCCTTGTTAAAACCGATGGTAACCAACAGATTCTCCACCTCATCCAGAACTCCTCCTCCTGTTGTGGATCGGGATCAAGTCGAATACGAGATTAAAACTATCCTAGATTCTCGTAAAGTTCAAGGTGCTATACAGTTCTTGGTGGATTGGAAGGGTTAAGGCCCTGAGGAGCGCTCATGGGTAAGAGCCATTGATCTGCATGCTCCCCGTCTACTTAAATCCTTCCATAAAAAATTTCCTTCAAAACCCTATTAGGTGTTCGGAGTCCACCTTTATGGCAGGGGGTACTGTAACGGACTTACCTGATCCTCGCCGCTCCATCCGGATGCCGCACTTCCGGGTTCAGCGGTCACATGACCGCAACCCAGAGGCGGGGATTTTGAATCCCCGTCAGCATAAAAACCTCACTCTGACACTCGCTGAGTGTCAGAGCAACACTTACCTGTTCCTGGCTCCTGTGCTTCGTGGATTGCTGTGTCTTCCAGTCTCCTGTGTCTTTCTGTGTGCTGATCTCTGCATGTTTGACTACTCTGGCTCTCCTATCCCTGTGTACCGACCCGGCTTGCTGACCATCCCTCTGTTCTTGTGACCCGTGTACCGAACCTGGCTTGTTGACTCCGAGTTGCCCCCTGATTCTGCCTGACTTCATTCCTGTGTACCGAACCGGCTTGTCTGACTCCGCAACCTCCGCTCCACTCCGCTGTACTACATCTTGGGGCGAACCTGAGGACCACGACCTGAGACTCCTGGCAGCGAAGCCCACCCCGCCTTGCGGCGGTTCTTGGTGAACACCGGGGAGATCGTTAGACTCCGCACCTCAGGTAAGCCAGCGCTAATCAAGATTAGTAGTAGAAGTATCCAGAATCTGTTACAGAAGGCGAAGTTTATGGCACAACAGAAGAAAACTCTGTGTCTGTATATGCGCAGGAGGAGAGCTTTTCTCAGGGCCAGCATTGCCTCAATTTTGAGATTCAGTGCTGCCAGTAACCGAACCATGCGTGCCAGAGAGCGTAGCCACGGAGAAGCTTTCTGGTCTACTGTGGAAGTGTTTGAGGAACAGCAGTGGATGCAACACTTCAGAATGTCACGTGGGACATTTAACTATGTGCTGGACCTTATTACCCCAGCACTTTCCAGGAAGGCCACTAACTTTGGGAAACCTATTCCACCATGTAGGCGCCTTTCTATTGTGTTGTGGTGGTATGCTACCCCTGGAGAATACCGGACAATCTCCTGCTTGTTTAGAGTGGGGATATCCACGGTGTGCACTCTAGTGCATGAAGTCACCACGGCATTGCTGGAAGCCCTGTATCATCGCTTCATCTCCTTACCGCAAGGTCAGCGCCTGGATGATACAATTGCAGGATTCCTGAAGCGTGGGTTTCCACAGTGTGCTGGAGCCATAGACGGGACACACATCCCCATCATTGCCCCCACAGACAACCATGCGGATTACTACAACCACAAAGGCTGGCATTCCATCATTCTGCAGGCTTTGGTTGACCACAACTATTGGTAAGCATTTTTTATGGGTTTTTTTATGTGACTGTGCAATGTGTAATGCGTATTGTAAAACATTGCTATATGTATTTTTTTATGTCAGTTTCACAGATGTTTTCATCGGCTGGCCTGGATGTTCCCATGACGCCAGAGTTCTAGCAAATTCAGACCTTTACCAAATTGTTGAGGAAAGACAAGATGGCTGGCTGTTCCCTAGAGAGGTAAATATAGGTGTAATGTTGTATGATGTTTTTGTAATTGAAGCTTATATACTATTGTTTGCTATCAATATTGTATGTATTTACTGCCCCTTTTTATATATAGATGTACCACTTGCAAAATGCATTTTCACCATATAGTACCAAATGTACTGCGTTATGTGACCAATATTTTTAACATGGTGACGTGAAACTGCATGTTTTTATTTACAGAAATCTACGTTTGTTGATGGTGTGGAGATACCGGTACACATCATTGGGGATGCTGCTTACCCTTTGAGGCGCTGGCTGATGAAGGGGTTCACTCAGCAACATCACCTGTCTCAGGAACAGATCCGGTTTACACATACCCTCAGCTCGGCTCGGATGGTGGTGGAAAATGCTTTTGGGCGCTTGAAATGATGTTGGCGCTGTCTATTGAAGCGCAATGACATTGACACCAAGCTTGTGCCCCACGTGGTTGCTGCTTGCTGTATTTTACATAACATTTGCGAAATACAAAAAGAACAATTTCTACCTGAGTGGAATGTGCAGGAATCTGAAATGCCAGTGCTGTCAGTGGACTCCAGTACTTTTGAAGGAGAGCGCACCAATACCTCTGCTGAACTTATTAGGACCACCCTCACTGCCAATTTGACCTCACTTGTTTGAATGTACCACACAAATGTAAAAGTAAAAAAAAAATGTTTATTTCACATATTGTATTTTGTTTTGTACATATTTCCTCATATGTCTCTTCACAAAAATATAAAATGACACAATACAAAAGTGCTTACTTGCATGTAGAAAAAATAAATAAATATATACACAAGCAGTAAACAGAAGACACAAATGTGCCCAAACAGTAAGTGCAAATTTGCTTTTCACGTAATATGTGAAGCTAACGGCGTGTTTCCAGATCACACGTAACATACATGATAACAATTAACTGTTAAACATTTGTCCATAAAACATGATTATTACAATTGCCGATATTGTGGCATTCCTGGTTGTGGAGTGGTTTGGTTACCAGGTGGGTATTCTATGTTGGGGTTACCCATAGGTTGAGCATGTTGTGTATTCTGTACCGGGTTTGGAGGGTTATTGTTGCCTAACATGGGTTGCCCCCGCTGGTACATAGGATAATGTCCGTCATAATAGTAAGGACTTGGAGGAGGTGCCTGCACCCGTGAGAGGAGTCTGTCCATGAATCCCATCATACAGTCACGATTTTCGCGTAACACGCGTTCCTGCATATTCATGATTTGCATGAGGAAAGAGTCCTGGAGATCCCGCTCATTGTCCATGAAACGCTGCAATTGTGTTAGTTGCTTGCTCCATTTTGTTGGGCCTTTTGCATTTTTTAGGAACGTTGTAAACTGTACGTAGAAAAAAACCACAGTAAAACATACATTAGAATATATAATGTGGCAGAACAAAAAAGCAGTGTTGTAAGCCGATATGTGCTTGAGGCCTCCTCCCTCTTGCCCAGTAGTTTTGCACTGCAACATATGTGTGTTAATGTTTTAATACTTTGGAGTGTATTATATTTGTCTTTTGGGCTTTTTGTTGATATAGTTCTCTTTTTTAAGTTATGTAGATATATTGGTATTTGGCTTGCATTTCTGTTGATATAGTTCTCTGTTTTTGGCAGTTATGTTTATACAGTTAATTTTTTTTTTTGCCAATTATGTAGATATATTGGTATGTATATATAGTTGGTTATTATGTGAGATTATTAAAGATACTTACTGTTGGAGCGTAAACTGGGACCTGGCGTAGACTCTGACACCGGCACTGGTTCTGGCTGCGTTTCTTGCGAAGTATCTGTAACGACTTGCGCAGCAGGGAATGGCTGTGAATCGTTCTGTTCGTCCCAAGAAATGTTGGTGTCATCTGTTGTGGCAGAGCACTCCAGTTCTGTGGTGTCTTCTATAGAATCTTCTATTATTACCGTTGCGGCCTCGCTTGTCTGTGTGCTCTTTGGTGGTGTTGGTATAGCCGCATCCACATTGCTAGAAGATGACAGTGCAATTGGATTTGTTAGAGGAGAATGTCCAAAGACCATATTGCACTGGTCATAAAAGGGCCAGTCCATTCTTGCAGCACCACTTTTGCACCTGTTGTGGTCATGGACTTTAGTGTACTGCTTCCTCAGGGACTTCAATTTGTTCAGGACTTGTTGCTGTGTCCTCTTTATGCCACGTTGTGTGAGTATTTTGGCGATGTTGTAGTACACTGTGGCATCCTTCACAGTCCCAGTCACTTGCCTTCAAATTTCTTCCTCCCCTCTGACATTCAGCAGCTCACGCACCTCTTCCTCCATCCAGTGTGTCATAATTGCTGTTAATACACACTTTTTCAGTGAAATAAAAGCAATTTTCTCCAACAAACTCCGATTCTGCTTCAGCTTGATCTGCACTCCACCATCCACCATCCACGGGCTCCCACCGATGACATCATCCTCCAGAGACAGGCAGACAGCCAATCAGCTTGTTTTCTGTGCAACCCGGGTTGAAAAACCTAGGTTGCACCATTCATAGTGCAGGCAACCCGGGTCCGACCCGGGAATTACCCCTCGATAAATCCCGGGTTGAAGACCCAGGTTTTTAGACCCGGGATTTTTGATTTGTACCATTCATACTGCACCAAGACCCGGGTCGTTTGAGCTCGCCCCGGCAAAAACCCGGGATTTTGGTGCAGTATGAATGGGGTATAATTTAGTGCTCCACCTGTTTCTTGGATAAGTAAGGTAATTCTAAAGCTAATAAATTAGGAAGAAAACAGTTTAATCCCGGGTAGGCCATCCTTAATGATGCACACAAACCTGGTTGTCTTCCTCTTTATCTTAGCCTATTGGCAATGCAGCCATCGTCTTTGGTTGTATATTACACCTTCCACTTGTAGTTAAATAGAAAAAAGCAGCCTGCTTAGACTGTAGAGTTAGAAAGTAAAAATAAATGGATCAAGGTAGTTTGGTGGCTATCTATAGTCGCCACGCCCTCGACTTGTAGTTAAATAGAAAAAAAGCAGCCTGCATAGATTGTAGAACTAGAATATAAAAAGAAATGGACAGAGGCAGTCTGGTATCTGTCTGCATCAGCGCCCCCCCCCCCCCCATCCACTTGCAGTAAAATGGAAAAAAGCAGCCTGCATAGACTGTAGAATTAGAATATACAAAGAAATGGACAAAGGCAGTTTGGTATCTGTCTGCATCAGATCCCCTCTCCACTAGGAGTAAAATAGAAAACTATTCAGCTGTTATATAATCTAGAATATAAATAGAAATTGAGAAAGGCAATTTGGTATCTGTCTGCATCATAATCATCAACATCATCATTAGCGCCCTCGTCGCCTACACAAATCTCCCCCTCTTCTAATTCCAAAGTGGCATCCTCAATTAATGTATCATCGGCTACACTCGTGCTATTCAGGCACACATCAGCAGAACTGCTGAAAGGGCCCCTCTTTATGGGTACACTAACATAATGCTCACGTTTAGATATCCCACTGTTGGATGGACTCTCCACAGGGATTGGTGTCATTTCTGATTCAGAGCAAACATTATCCTCTAATGCCTTACTGTTATCTTGCAGCTCGGCTGTGACGCGTAACAGTAGTTGTGCACCACTTGTAGGCTCGGTATCATTTTTGGATCTGCCACTAATAGAGAAAGGTGAAGGCCTCATTCTCTCTTTGCCACTGCGTGTGTAGAATGGCATGTTGGCAATTTTTTTTTTATCGGCACTTAACTTTTCCTCAGTTACACTTCTTTTTCGCTTCAACACGTTAAAAAACTTTTGGGTGTGTGTTTTTTTGACTGATTTCAAAAGACTGTGTAGTTTGACATCGCCTTTCCCAGATGACGTACTGGGAACACTACCAATAGGACTGGTGACAGAACCTGGTTGCTCATTCTGCTCATATGTGGACTGCTTTGAATCCATTCTGAGCCCAAAGCACTTGTAGTGCTACAAATTGTTTTAGATACTGCTGACAAATATGACTTTTGACAGCCAAAAATATTAATGCAAAAGAATGGGGGACACCCCAAAAGCACTTGGGAGTGCTAAAAATTATTTTTGGAGACTGCTGACAAACAGGACTTTTGACAGCCAGAAATATTAATGCAAAAGAATGGGGGACACCCCAAAAGCACTTGGGAGTGCTATATATAATTTTTTAAGACTGCTGACAAACAGGACTTTTGACAGCCAAAAATATTAATGTAAAAGAATGTGGGACACCCCAAAAGCACTTGGAGTGCTAAATATAATTTTTTTGGCACTGCTGCAAAATAGGACTTTTTTGACAGCCAGATACATTTCTGTAAAAGAATGGGGGACACCCCAACAGCACTTGGAGTGCCAGAAACTGAACAAAAACCCTCCTCTCTTCTCCTCTTACTGCTGTAAAAACTGATTACAATGGTATTGAATACAATCAATCACTGTTCCTGCGCTGATATAGCCAGTGTGACCTAACCCTGCTTTCTCCCTCTGTCAAATGGCGATGGATTGCTGTGGAGGCTGGTATTTATGCTTTTCAAATCTCGCGAGAACCGAGCTCAGAAAAACGAATACATCACGATGACCATTTGCCTCGATTTCGAATGGGCGGGAGAGTACCGAGCGTGCTCGGTACTCGGATACCTTAAATTCGGTAGGATTCGGATCTCGGAGAACCGAGCCCGCCCATCTCTAATATACACACACACACACACATATATACATACACACACACACATATATACATACACACACACACATATATACACACACAGTTTAACTTGTCTGATTAAGGTTCCTTACACACCATCTAAAATGTAAGAAAATTATTGAAACTCTTCCACTCAAACTCCAAAAAGCAATAAAATTACAACGATTAAGGCAGAAACCTTAATGGGCGTGTTACTTGCGCAATACTTTGCTTCCGGATTCCGTCCTGCTCGGACGTGCCGCGTGAGCTCTCCACCGGGGCCCAGAGCCTGGGCTCCTTACTACTGGGGAGTAGCCCCCCGGTACCTCTCCGCTGCCTGCCTACCTCACCTCCACCCTGCCTCTCTCTGAGTCCTGCATCCGCTGGTCTACTCTGCTCTCGTCCCCCTCCGGCAGTACTACTATCAGGTCCCCAGCTCTGGCCCAGCTGCCTCCTACCTGGCTCTCCTCCACCGCTCCTTCATCGATCTTCAGTGCTTCCTGGCCAGGTTCTTCCCTTCAGTGGACCTCCATTCGGCTGTTCTGCCCGGGTCCTCCCTCTGCCTGGTCCGCCCGTCCTCGAGGCCTACTTCCGGTTGCATCCACGGTCTCGAGTGCCGCTCCTCTCCACCTCGTGGGCCTCTTCCGGTTCTTTGCCTCTAGCTGCTGCCTCGTATAACACTGATGATCGCCGACCGGCATTGGGCCTGTGGAATGTTCCAGTGATCGCTCCTGTGCCTGTGCCTGCTCCAGGGATAGCCTGGGTCCTCCTGATGACCGACCCGCATTGTGGCACGTGTCCTCACTTCTTCACTGCTCCAGCGTTGACCGACCTGCACTGTGGCTTTCTCCCGGTTGACTCCACAGTTTCTTCGCTTCCGCCGCCTCCCTCCGTCCCTCTGCCCTCCACTGGTGCTCCTCTGACCCCCACGTTTATTTCCACCGTAACATCCAATGCTCACGGAGGCCTCCGAGGCTCACGGTGGCTCCTCACCTTGCTGCTCCTCCTTTGAAGTCTCTTGGCTCTCCACTAACTCTCTCCCTGGGACTCTGCTTCATCCCCGTGGATTGACATTTCACCTCGCTCCGCACCCAGCTCTCTAGGTATCTTTGTTCAATTGCCTCTCTGGCATGCTCCACTGACTCCTTCCCTGAAACTCTGCTCCATCCCCGGGGCTGGCTTACCATTTTGCCTGTACCTAACCACGTTTAGACACCGGTTGTTATTTACTGTTACCCTATTGTCTCCATTTATTTTATCTCAGTTACTCATTGTTATTTATTGTCTCTATTTTTTTCTTTATTTACTGTTACATCTACTGCCATTTATTGCCTCCTTAATTTACTCTATTTACTGTTATTTTACCTATTAACTTATTTACTTATTATTTTACTTTATTTACTGTCCTCTGTGTTTTTGCTCACGCCCTTGCCTTATACTTATTCTCATCTCTCTCCCATGTTCTTTGCATACTCATACCTCTCTTCGTTGCATTTGCTCTCAGACATTCCCCTCAGCTCATACTGCACGGCCTGCCATACACCTATGCCTCATCCTCTCTCACCTCCATCTTAGGCCTCTCTTCCCATCCTTATTTCACTCTCTTATCTCACTCTTCTTTTCACTCTCTTGCTCACGTCTTTTGCCTCCCCCAGTCCCCTGCGGCTGTCTCTCTCTCTCTACCTGTCATTCTACTTTATCTCACATTTCACGGCCTTCCATGCTCTTACGCCACTTCATACTTGGCGTCTCTTAACAACTTATTCCCTTCCTTCTAGGTCACCCTTTCTCCACCCTCTATTCTGCCCTCTCTCTCCCTGCTATGCCTCCCCGCTCTCGCCCCATACCCTTACTCTCCCCCCACCCCACCTCCCCCTCTTCTCCCCGCACTCCCCCTCGCACTGCTCATCTTTCAAACCTCATTCCCATCTCCCCCCTTTCTCCTGTGCCCTTTGGAATGCTAGATCCGTCCGAAACAAACTGACTGCTATCCATGACCTCTTTTTATCCAACTCCCTCAACCTTCTTGCCATTACTGAAACCTGGCTCTCTGATTCCAACACTGCCTCCCCTGCTGCCCTCTCCTATGGTGGCCTCTCCTTCACCCACTCCGCCAGACCTAGGGCCCGCCCTGGCAGTGGAGTGGGCTTCCTCCTTTCCTCCACTTGTACTTTTCGTGTCATCCCTCCTGAACTCTCCCCTCTCATTCTCCTCCTTTGAAGCCCACTCTATCAGCCTCTTCTACCCCATCCATCTCCGCATCACTGTCATCTACCGCCCCCCCGGCCCCACCTCCCTTTTCCTTGACAACTTTGCTGCCTGGCTTCCCCACCACCTCTCCTTCGACCTCCCCTCCATCATCCTCGGCGACTTTAACTTCCCCATCGACAACCCCTCTGACCCCGCCTCCAGCAAAGTTCTCACCCTTTCTTCCTCTCTTGGTCTCACTCAATGGACCTCTTCCTCTACCCACTGCCTTGGTCACTCCCTTGATCTTGTCTTCTCCTACCTTTGTAGTCTCTCTGACTTCTCCATTTCTCCCTTTCCTCTATCTGACCACCATCTCCTCTCCTTCTCCTCTTCTCTCTCTAACTATCGCCCCATATCTCTTCCCCCCTTTGCCTCCAAATTACTCGAGAGGCTCGTCTGCAGCCGTCTCTCCTCCTACCTTTCTGTTCACTCCCTCCTTGATCCTCTCCAGTCTGGTTTCCGCCCCCTTCACTCCACCGAAACTGCCCTGGCTAAAGTTACCAATGATCTCCTCTCTGCTAAAGCCAGGGGCCACTTCTCCCTTCTTATCCTCCTTGATCTTTCAGCAGCTTTCGATACCGTCAACCACCCCCTCCTGCTCCACACCCTCCAGTCCTTTGGCCTCTCCGGCCCTGTCCTGGTTCACCTCCTACCTGGCTGACCGATCTTTCTCTGTCACCACCTCTGGGTCTCTCTTCACCCCTTCTACCCTTTCAGTCGGGGTCCCACAGGGCTCTGTTCTTGGACCCTTACTCTTCTCTCTATACACCTCTTCCCTGGGTGAACTTATCAGCTCCCACGGCCTCAAGTACCACCTTTATGCTGATGACACTCAACTCTATCTCTACTCTCCTGATCTCTCTCCCTCCCTTCTCTTTAGGGTGTCTGCCTGCCTCTCTGCCATCTCCTCCTGGATGTCCTCTCGATTCCTCAAACTCAACCTTGCCAAAACCAAACTCATTGTCTTTCCTCCCTCATATTCCTCTCTGACCTCTCTATCACTGTCGACAACACCTCTATCTCCCCTGTCCCCCAACTTCGCTGCCTCTGTGTCATCCTCGACTCCTCTCTCTCCTTTGCCCCTCACATTCTCTCTCTTGCTAAATCTTGCCGCTTCCAGCTGCGTAACATCGCACGCATCCGGCCCTTCCTCTCCCAAGATGCCACCAAATGTCTTATTCACTCTCTGATCATCTCCCACTTGGACTACTGCAACCTTCTCCTCACTGGCCTCCCCCACTCTCATCTCACTCCCCTTCGTTCTGTTCTTAACGCAGCCGCTAGGCTTATCTTCCTTTCTCACCGCTCCTCTACTGTCTCCCCCTCTACCAAGCCCTTCACTGGTTCCCCTTCCCCTACAGAATCCTGTTCAAGCTCCTCACTCTCACATACAAGGCCCTCGCCAACTCCACTGCTCCCTACATCTCCAACCTCCTCTCTATTCACGCTCCATCCCGCCCTCTCCGATCTGCCAATGACGTCACCTCTCCTCCCCTCTGATTACCTCCTCACACGCGCGAATCCAAGACTTCTCCCGCGCTGCCCCCCACCACTGGTACAAGCTCCCTCCCTTCATCAGAACATCCCCTACTCTGTCCAGTTTCAAACGGGCTCTAAAAACCCACCTGTTTCTCAAAGCCTTCCAGTCTCCCACTTAACTTCCTACTTTTTTCTGCCTCTCTCCCCTCTTCCCACTCCCCTGAATCTGCCTCCGTTCCCCCTTCTCTCCCTCTCACCTCTGTCTGTCTACCCCTCCCCTTAGATTGTACGCTCCCTTGAGCAGGGCCATCTCTCCTCCTGTTTCCTGCACCTTTAACTCTGCTCTCCAGCTACCTTTCCCCCCACCCCTCTGGGGGTCTCCCCGTCATCTGCGCCCTTCGTCTTGGGCTCCGGCGCCTGCTGGTCTTCCCTCCCCCCTCTCTCTAGCTGTGCTTTGAGCTTACTGAGTTACTGTGCTTGTTGTTTACTGTACCGTGCCGTCCCACCTTGTATTGTACTTGTTTGTCCCTGTACGGCGCTACGGACACTGAGTGGCGCCTTATAAATAAAAATTAATAATAATAATAATACAGACATGGTGTGCCATCACATCCAGTGGTTAGCTGCAGATTCTTGTAGAACATTCCTCCCTCCAATATTGTGCCTGCTCCCAAAAGATACCTGCAATACATGCCTCCTCACCAAATATGGTTCCTGTAGCTGACAGATCCCTAAGAATCTCTCTGTGCATTTGGAATACACTATTCTGCAGTTTGATAAAATATTTCCTGATAAAGTCTTGATGGCTTTATGTATCCTTAAAAGTTAGCTTAGGGCTTGTAAAAAAAATGTAATGGCAAACATTGCTCACTGAAAACCAAACTAAGCAGAGGATTACACACCAATTTATTGTAATTTAACTCTAAATATATTTTGTAGTTCTACTTTTTTATGAAGTTGCTCTACTGTCTCTTTGTAAGACACGTAGGCCCTAAACTACGATAAAGCTAAACTAAGAAAATGTAATAGTACTGCATGTGTGTATTCCAGTGAACACACAAATCTGTGAATTAGCAGCCCCACCATTTTGTGAGTGACAGCAATCTCACTCCATGATAGTGCTGAATCTGCAGCTAATCACAGGATGTGATGGCATACCATATCTGTATTGCGCAAGTAACACCTCCATTAAGGTTTCTGCCTTAATCATTGTAATTTCATTGCTTTTTGGAGTTTGAGTGGAAGAGTTTCAATAGTTTTCTTTTAGATGGTGTGTAAGGAACCTTAATCGAACATGTTAAACCATAAGGTTTTTTTGTCTATGGAATTTCATGGCTTTTTGTAAAGTAAAAATATTTATAATAAAATTATAAGCCTAGAATTGTACGGCCGTTAAGAATATCTTGGCCCATCTAATTTCCACTTTTTTCTTAATCCCTAAAGAACAAGAGTTTTAATATTACTCTATTATAATAACCTCTACCACCTCTGTTAGATGACTATCCCACATATTCACTACCGTTTTAATAAAGTAATTTTTCCTAAGAGCACCCTCCATTTCCATGACTTTTTCTCACACATACCCCAATGCCCACCAGCTTTGTGATCGCATGCACATATGCCATCGTCAAGTGCCCCAACTTTATTCTCATGTCACCCCCTGTGCATCAGCTTTTCTATCACGTCACTCCTATTTCCACAAGCTTTTTTAGCATGTCACACCCTGTGGACCAGCATTTCTCTCATTGTAACCCCCATTTGCACTAGATTTTCTCTCACTTGTCACCCACTGCACACTAGATTTTCTCTCAAATCCCTCCCCTACGGACCAGCTTTTCTATCATGTCACCACCTGTGCACCAGCTTTTCTCTCACATCACTCCCATTCACACTAGCTTTTCTCTAATTTGTCACTGCCTATACACCAGATTTTATCTCACATCATCCCTTGCGCACCAGCTTTTCTTTCAAGTCACCCCTATGCACCAAATTTTCACTCACGTCACTCCTATGTGCTCAAGTTTTATTTTTTAATCACATCACACCCTGTGCCCCTGCTTTTCTCTCAATTGTCACCCCCTGCACACAAGCTTTTCTTTCTCATGTCACACCCTACCCCAGCTTTTCTTTCATGTTAACCCTTGCATACCAGCTTTGCTTTCACATGTCACCCATGGCGTACCAGCTTTTCTCAGATTTCACTAAAATCATTACTGCACAATCTCTGAAAGTACTGCCAATCTCTCACACATATATTGCTGTACTGGCAGATTACCAAGCACTTTCGCTGTAGTTTCTCTGTAGTCTAAAAATCAGAATGTGCCCTCTAGACAGGGCTGCCATCAGAATCTGTGGGGCCCAGTACTAATTAATGTGGCAGGCTCCCCCCTGTCCCTCTGCACCATACATGTGCCCCCTCCCTCTGCACAGTACATTCTCTGCTCCCTGCCTATCATAGTAAATGCCTCCATCATAATAAATGCTCAATAAACTTACCTTGTTCTTGAAGCGATGCTACGGCTCCTGGTCACTAATAGAATGGGAGCGTGACGCACAGTGATGACATCACCGAGCCGCACACTCCCAGTCTAACGGTGTCTTGGAGCCGCAGCATCGCGAGGAGCAGATTGGTCAGACTAAGGGGCCCAGACAGTTCAGGGTGCCCGGATAGACACTGCTGTCTGTCCGGGCCCCTTACAGCTGTACTGGCCGTACCCCCCTGATGGCGACCCTAGAAGTGGGTGAAAGAGCAGAGAAGTGTGTGAGGAGTGCAGGGAAGTTTGTGAGGAGTGTAGTGTAATGGGTGAAGAGGTGGAGCAGTAAATGAGAGTGCAGTGTATGAGGGGTGCATGTGATTCAGTGTGGGAGGGATACAATGAAATGAGATATGCAATGTGGGAGGGGTACTTGAAATGCAGTGTAGAGAATTAACTGAACGGTGTATACTAAGGGGTACAGTTCTCATATGTGAGGAGAGGGTTCATGTCTCTTGGGTGGGTTTAAGGATCAAGGTTATTGGCTGATACTTTGGTATTATTAAGGTATGCAAATGGGTACATAGACTGTTAGAATTGTGAGAGGTGTTGTGAAATGCTATAGAGGTGCATTGAGAGGTGTGCAGTACAGTGCAGGGGGTATGTGCAGTGTTGTAGAGGTGTAGTGTGAGGGGTAGGTGTAGTGCTGTAGAGGTGTAGTGTGAAGGGGCGGTACATGCAGTGCTATAGAGATCTAGGGCTAGATTTACTAAGCTGCGGGTTTGAAAAAGTGGGGATGTTGCCTATAGCAACCAATCAGATTCTAGCTTTCATTTATTTAGTACCTTCTACAAAATGACAGCTAGAATCTGCTTAGTAAATCTAGCCCCTAGTGTGAGGGGGGGTACATGCAGTGGTGTAGATATGTAGTGAGGGGGTAAGTTCAGTTCTGTAGAGGTGTAGTGTGAGGGGGTAGGTGCAGTGCTTTAGGGGTGTAGTGTGAGGGGTTCAGTGGCGTAGTGTAGTGCTAGTGGGTAGGATCAGGATGGGGATGCGGCCGCTTGGCTCGTTCTCACACCGGAGCTGCTCTGCTCACTACCAAGAAACGAGAAAGGAATGCTCTGCACAAGGAGAAAAAAAGAGAAAATGGGAACCTCCTGTGTGATATTTATATCTCCTGAATTAATTCAATTTTATACAGGAGGGGGTGCTAGCCTTGTGAGTAATTTATGGAAAAAGAGAAACGAAACAGAGTTCGATTAGAAAAGGCTAAACAGCACTCCACCCTAAAACGTAACTTTTATTAATTATGAAATAAAAATAATGGGACATCATCTTGCCAAATAAAATGTGAAATATTAAAACCAAAAACATAAACACAAAAGACGTGTATTTAAAAACCACTCACTGGGGGGATTAGAGTTCTCGTATAAACTCAAAATCTTTTCTGATATAAGTGTGGCAGATAAATCGTAGTTGCCACAATAAAATCAAAGGGAGTGGGTTATCATATGCCCAGTGTTCAGACTTTCCTGAATTTTAATTAAAGACTGTATTGTCTAGATCCTCGAGTGGAAAGGAAGGGACAGTGTGATTTATAGAGTGCTATTGTCAGCAATTCTCGTAATTCAAGGACTGTCTTAGAAACTATTCAAATTTTATATTTGGGTAAAAGAATGAATGTTGTTAGCAAGGGCGGGCTGGGCCAGACAGAATCAGTCTATTTTGGGCCGGTTCAATGACCAGCCCAAGCCTCTATTGCTTGGTGGCTGGCCCTTCCTCCGGGACCAGTCATCTACTATCATAGGCCGCGGATCTTCCAATCCGCCTCCCTCCCTCCCCATTCTCTCTCTCTGAGCCCCGGTGTCACATGGGACGCGCATCACGTGACAGGTGCCGTCCCATGTGTGAGGAGCAGCGCACGGTTGGGATGAATAAGGTAAGTGATGGGTTGTATGTCAGTAAAATGTGTGTGTGTGTGTGATGGGCAGCATGTCAGTAAAGTGTGTGTTTGATGGGCAGCATGTCAGTAAAGTGTGTGTGTGTGATGGGCAGCATGTCAGTAAAGTGTGTGTGTGATGGGCAGCATGTCAGTAAAGTGTGTGTGTGTGATGGGCAGCATGTCAGTAAAGTGTGTGTGTGTGATGGGTTGTATGTCAGTAAAGTGTGCGTGTGATAGGCAGCATGTCAGTAAAGTGTGCGTGTGATAGGCAGCATGTCAGTAAAATGTATGTGTGTGTGATGGGCAGCATGTCAGTAAAATGTGTGTGTGTGATGGGCAGCATGTCAGTAAAAAATGTGTGATGGGCAGCATGTCAGTAAAATGTGTGTGATGTGCAGCATGTCAGTAAAATGTGTGTGTGTGATGGGCTGCATGTCAGTAAAATGTGTGTGATGGGCAGCATGTCAGTAAAATGTGTGTGTGTGTGATGGGCTGCATGTCAGTAAAATGTGTGTGATGGGCAGCATGTCAGTATAGTGTGTGTGATGGGCAGCATGTCAGTATAGTGTGTGTGATGGGCAGCATGTGAGTAAAGTGTGTGTGTGATGGGCAGCATGTTAGTAAAATGTGTGTGTGTGTAATGGGCAGCATGTCAGTAAAGTGTGTGTGATGGGCAGCATGTTAGTATTATGTGTGTGTGAGATGTCAGTATAGTGTGTGTGAGATGTCAGTATAGTGTGTATGTGGAGCATGTCAATATAATGTGGGAGGGAAGGGGGGGGGTCTTAATTTAGTGTGGGAGGAAGGCTATTTAATTGTATTGGGGAGTGCAGGAGGGGACTTGTTATTTAATGGGTGCTATTTTGTTTTTGGGGTAGTGGGGGGGCAATTTAATTTATTGGTGGGGCTGTTTGGACAGAGGGAAATAGGTTTATATATTAAATGTGTTTGCTATCTAATGTCAGGGTTGGTTGGAAGGAAATAGACCTATTTAGCAAATGTGAATATTATTATTTTAATGTTGGGACTGGAGGGAGGCCTAATTATAAATGTGGGTGCTATTGATTTAACACTGGGACTGGTTAGAGTTTTCTAAATTTTACTTACCCATTTTTTTTTCCAAATAGAGCTTCCAATATTCCAGGATCCAGACAACCAGCAAATGAGCTAAAGTAACCAGCAGCCACAAGTGGTGACAGTGACAAGAACAGGTAGGAGAGAGCAGGACAGTCTGCCAACTGTCCTGAATCTGGTGGGACAGTCCCGAATTTGGGTGATTGTTTCACTTAGGACAGTTGGGAGCAGCGGCGGATTGGTAATAGGCCTTACCGGGAAGTTTCCCGGTAGGCCGGTACCCAAACGAGGCTGCCCGGAGGCTGCCTCAGTAACGAGTGATTTCTTTTTTTTTTTTTAAATACACCCGGCGTGTGTGTCGGCAGTCGGCGCAAGGGGAGGGAGGGTTACCCTGCAGCACTGCCAAGAGGCAGTCTCAGTTATGAATGCATTTTTTTCCCCCAAGTACACACAGCACACACGTCAGCGCTTGGTGCAGGGGCAACACGCGGGAGGATGGACTCGAAGGCTGCCTAGGTAATGAATGAATGAATGTGCAGCTGGCCCTACATTAGTCTCTCCTTGCTTCCTTTTCAAAGTGGGGACTGTGCAGTCTATTGATACAGTGCACGGCCCCTACCTCACGTCTGATGGCCACTCCTGTTCAAACTCCGCAGTGGGGCCCACTTCTTCTGACCTGTGGCTGCGCCCTGCTGTCCTGGACAACAGCTGGGAATCTTAAGGTGAGTAATTTTCAAGAACTACAGGGACACACATACACTGATATATACATTAGGCACACACACACTGAGCACACTTACACTGGACACACATATACTGGTACATACACTGGGACAGGCATCCTGGGCACACTTACACTGGGACAGGCATCCTGGGCACACTTACACTGGTATACACCCTGGGCACTCATACACTTGTACAGACACCCTTGGCACACATACACTGATACCCACACTAGGCACACATACACAGGTACAGACACTTGGCACGCTGACACTGGGCACACATACACAGGTACAGACACTTGGTACGCTGACACTGGGTACTCATACACAGGGACAGACACTGGGCACACATACATTGGTACAGACACTTGGCACGCTGACACTGGGCACACATTCAAACATACAGACACTTGGCATGCTGACACTGGGCACACATACACTAGTACAGACACTGGGCACACAAACACTGGTGCAGACACCCTTGGCATGCATTATAGTCTTTTGATGCAATTGAGGGAGGTAATGAAGGGGATTAATGACTATATATATATATAGACTTAATTTATGACATCAGGATTAATAATTAAATTGCAGTAAGGAGTTAATGATTATGAAGGGGTTGTTATAATGAGGCTGGAGTTAATCATTTTGAAGGAGTGTTAATTCATGATCAGGAGGGTGGTATGTGTGGCAGTCACATAAATGCACATGTTATTATATGGGGTCATTAGGATGCTCTCTGTATGGTGGTCATAGGTATGCTCTCTGTATTGTATGACGGTCATAGGAATGCTCTTTGCATTGCATGACGGGCACAATAATGCTCTTTGCATTGCATGGTGGTCACTAGGTTGCTCGTTATATTGTCTGATGGTCACTAGGATGCTCTTTGTAATGCATACTGGACAAATTATCACGCAGAACAGAAACATTGCAAAAAAATTTTTATGGTGCATCCATGGGACTTTTTTCATTTAATATGGAAAAAAAAGCTTTTTTTTTTTTTAATTGTTCACGCTAGTGTGTTTTACAAGTAATCACAGTTTTACATAAAAGTATGTGGGGTTTTTTCTTTGAAATCCCACTACTAACCCTATAAAGAGGCAGAGAGGGCATTGAGAGGGTGGAACCTGTTCTTGAGGGTTAGGGCACACACCACCATGGTTGGGACACCCTAAAGGTTTGCATATAGGTAGGCAGAGGCAATGTTTTCTTTTATTATACCGTTAGGGAAACTTTTGAAATGATGGGAGATCCAACTACTATTAAATTAATGCTAATCATGGGATCTCCCTTTTGCTGGATTAAGCTGCTCCTCTCACATAACCACTGGTGTGCTGACTCTGCCTACTTGTGTAGGCGGATTCTGGCTACCACTACGTTTTGCATTTGCCTCGTTTAATACTGATGTGGCTAGGGCTAAAGCTGTGCTATCTCCACCTACTGTTGTATTGGCTCCGCCTACCATTTGTTTGGTCCCGGCTACATGAGGCCACTTTCAGAATTTTTTCCAGGGCCACTTTATGTTCCCAATCTGCCCCTGGTTGGGAGGTATGTCCCGCTACACTGTGTACTGCTCGTGAAGGCAGAACTGTATGCACCTAACAGTAGTGCACACAGTATTGCCTGTATATTTGTCTACATCATAGAGGGTTACCCTGTCTAAAGTGCCCAGGTCCCCCAGAGCCTTAATCCAGCTCTGGGCCTGGGCATAAACATATATATATGGATTAGGCAACTATAAAATAGCCTCTTTGTATATAGATAAATATATATTGTACCAAAAACCACCTTTTAAGGATGGGCTGCTACTTATGGGCCAGTGCTGTGTGCTTGCCCACCGGGCTAAAGACTGCCAGCCCTCCCCTGGTTGTTAGACTCTCATTACTGTCAATCTGACAAATAAAGGAAGAAATATATGGATCTTGTAAGTGCTAAGAAGCACCTCTCTGATCTTGCCGATGCCCTGTTCAATCTGGGTAGATATTATGAGGAAAAACTACATTTAATGATTACCTGGCTAATTATGTCAGACAATATACTCCCTCTGTATAGGAACTTAGATATGTCTCATATCAAGAAGTTGTAAGTTCTGCTTAAAAACGATGCGTGACATAAACAGCGCTGCCCTTGTTTTAATGATAAATCCTGTGTCCAGAAGAACACTAGGGGGTAAATGTATCAAGGTCCGATTTTTTCAACGTGTTAAAATTGCGGCATATCGTGGGTGATAACCTGTGATTTTAGTCCAAAATTTCTCTAATGTATCAAGCTGCGATTTTTACCCTGACCTTCAAAATCGCTGGTCATCTCTAGCGATTTGCTGCGATGTAAAACACTGAACCAGCACTAGGCAAACCAGACGGGGTCGGTGGCACTATAGCAGGGGGACACGTGGCAGGGGTCCCCCTGCCATAATGACAAACCAACCCCAGGCTGTTCAGCGCTGGGCTGAATTCCCTAGGGAGTGGGGTCCTCTGAAAAAAACAAGCTGTCCCAACCTCTAGGGACACCCAGCCCAGTGCTGAAAGCACTAGGGCTCTTCCTACACCCCTGGGCGGTGGGTGTAGGGTAATAAACGACAATTATAGTGTAAAAAAATAAACAGACGCCATTTTGTTTTGTGGAACTAGAAGTCCCAGCCATCCAGGTGTGGTCATGCTGCTACTTGTATAACTACAAGCACCAGCATATCCATGGCAGCCAGGGCATATTGGCACTTGGAGAACCACAAGTGCCAACATGCCCTAACACCCAGGGCTGGCTGGAACCTGTAGTTTCACAAAATAAAATGTTAAATAAACCACCACACCCTTGTTAAAACCACATACATTTAATAAAAATAATAAACCCACAATAAAGACAGTAAACACCCTCATTTATACCACATATTTTTATTAAAAATAATAAATGCCGAATATACTCACCAGTGATGTTTTCATCTGTCGTCAGCAGCTTTTAATCCTAAAATGGCTGTACACCAAGTCCCAATTAAATTTATATCCAAAGTCCGGCTTGCAAAAGTCTAAAAATAAATTTGTAATTCCCAAAGTCCGGCTTGAAAAGTCCAAAAATAAATTTGTATTCCCAAAGTCCCTGCTTGTAATGTCACAAAGGTATTTTGTATCCAAAAGTCCCTGCTTGAAATGTCTTATTTTCTTCTTGGGCAAAAAGCTTGGTCAGGGGGGCCCCCTTGTTGCTTGAAGTATTCTTATCTTCAGCCAGGAGGGCCCCAGATTTGTAAGATCCCATCCGGAACATGCTTGTAAAGAAAAAAAAAATGATGAGAGCCGCCGCAAACAATTTCTACTATGTAGAAGCTCTGATATGCAATGAACTTAGGGAAAATCGCTTAATACTACAAATAGACCTATCGGAGCTTCTTTTACTTTGAAGCTCCAATGCGCAATGAGGGGGGAGCGTAGTCACCTGTCTTGCTGGGGCAGTTGCTGGTAGGGGTATATGGGGCAGTAGCTGCGGTTGCTTGGTAACGTGATGTCACGGGTGTTGGGCAGTTCCCGGGTGATATAGGAACAGAATACAATGGGGGGGATGTGCAGGATACAACACAGCGGGCCAGGATATAACGGAGAAGTAGTCAGGATACAATACGGAAAGGGACAGGCTATAACATACAGGGATGGGGGCGAATACACAGGATAGTAGCATATAATACTGGGGGGAGCAGGATAGATATATATATATATATATATATATATATATATATACACACACATACATACATACATACATATATGTGTGTGGGGGCAGATAATAACAGGGAAGGCAGGATACAATACAGAAAGGGGCAGGATACACAGGGGAGTAGTATATAATACAGGTGGAGCAGAATATACATAGGGGGCAAAATATAACACAGGGGAAGCAGGATACATTACGGAAGGGGGCAGAATATAAAACACGGGGGGGGGGCAGAATATATATGGGGGTGCAGAATATAACAGGGGAAACAGGATACAATATGGAAAGGGGCAGGACGGGGGAGGCAGGATACACAGGAGAGTAGTATATAATACAGGAGCAGGATATATATAAATATAGGTGGGCAGAATATAAAACAGGGGAAGCAGGATACAATACAGACAGGGGCAATATATAACACACAGGGGGAGCGCAGTCACCTGTCTTGCTGGGGCAGTTGCTGGTAGGGGTATATGGGGCAGTAGCGGCGGTTGCTGGGTAACGTGAATTCACGGGTGTTGGGCAGTTGCCGGGTGACCTGGTCTCTGTATCGCGTTCATAGCAATAAATATATGTCAAGGAGCAGAATACAAGGGGAGGGGTGCAGGATACAACATAGCGGGTCAGGATGCAATACAGAAAGGGGCAGGATATAGCACACGGGGGAGCAGGATACACAAGGGAGTAGTAAATTATACAGGGGGTGCAGGATAAAACACAGCGGGTCCGGCTGTAACACAGAAGGGGTCAGGAAACAATACGAAAAGGGTCAGGATATAACACACGGGTAGGGGGAGCCCAGTCACCTGTCTTGCTGGGGCAGTTGCTGGTGGGGGTATATGAGGCAGTAGCGGCGGTTGCTGAATAACGTGATGTCACAGGTATTGGGCAGTTGCCGGGTGACCGGTCTGTGTATCGCGTTCATAGCGATAAATATATGTCAAGGAGCAGAATACAAGGGGATGGGTGCAGGATACAACATAGCGGGTCAGGATATAACACAAAAGGGGTCTGGATACGATACGGAAAGGGGTAGGATATAACACACGGGTGGGGGGAGCGCAGTCACCTTTCTCGCTTGGGCAGTTTCTGGTGGGGAAATATGAAATGGGATCACATCACGCACGAGGACCGGACCTAGATCTCCTGATACAGGTAACTGCCCCCCCCACACACACAAATTTGCTGCACATAACAGTCAGTGCAAACATCACGTTGCTATCACACTAGCGCTGATAAGATCTATGAACAGCACACAGAGGAACAGAACAAGTTATTTGTTCCCAAGGTTGAAATACACACACACACACACACCTACTGCATTCCACTGCCCCACTAATGTTTAGTAATCCTAAATCTTTCACGCATCAGTAAAAATGTTAGTTCTGTAACAAGAAGTTTTGATATACTGGGTGTCTGCTCTGACCGTATGTATTAACTGGGTCATCCTCTCGGGGAAGATATCCTCTAGATTACCGGTTCTCCTGCTTCTATTACCGGGCAGAGATGGGGCCAGCAAATGATACAGACTCAAATTTCTGGCACACCTAAAAACCTGCTCCTCTCACAGAGCACTTTTAAATTTTCCGCGCCTAGCACAGTGCAGTGAATAAATAAACTGATGTCACTGAGGGGCGGGAAGTTTAAAACAGTGTCTGGTACAACCACTCTGACACCGCTCCAAAGTATTAAACTGTGAAATAAGAGCGGTGCTAATAGTAATAAAAGGTGCCCCCCCTCATACCCAAAACACCAACATCACCCCTGTACCCAATAAATATGGCTAAATTCTCCTGCTCACAGAAGAAAATTTCTTAGCGAGAGCGTCAGTCAGCCATATTTGTACTCTCAAGTGAAGCCACTCTGAGAACGCCCAGCACACACCTCTATCTGACATGCGCAACGTTATGAAATCCCCTACCTTTAAAATGGGGCATATTTGACCAAATTGTAAAAAAACTGTAACTTTGTCAAACTTGTGAACCCTCAAAGGCACTCCTCAGCCCTAATAGCTTTCTAATAAAACTGACCGCATGTCTTTAAACGCCCTGTACACTGAGTTTACATTTAGATTATTCCTAAGTTGTCATTTTTATTCATTTTTTTTTTTAAAAAAATGGCATGCGGCACCTGTGTACAGTTCTCCATTCGCATGCCAAATTTCAGCTTAATAGCTTTAATACGTTTTAAAATGTAGACCCTCAAACACCATGCCCCCGCTCTCACAGATTTCCAATGGCAGAATGTTGTTTAATAGATGCAACCTTAATATAAGGGAACAACTGTGCCCTTATAATATATATACACATGTGTATGTATATATATACACATACTAGAGATGGGCGGGCTCGGTTCCCCCGAGATCCGAAACGGCCCGAAACTCACCTATCCGGCTCGGCTCGGTACTCTCCCGCCCATTCGGATTCGAAATCGAGGAAAAACGTCACTGTGAAGTCGTCGGATCTCAGAGCTCGGTTGTCGCGATATTTGCAATGCATAAATACCCTCCTCCACAGCAATCAATCGTCATTTGACAGAGGGAGAGAGCAGGGTTAGGTCATACATATATACATATGGAAAAAATAACAAGATACAAATTGGCGC
This sequence comes from Mixophyes fleayi, assembly GCF_038048845.1. Lineage (NCBI taxonomy): Eukaryota > Metazoa > Chordata > Amphibia > Anura > Limnodynastidae > Mixophyes > Mixophyes fleayi. The sequence continues at coordinate 75,297,668 of NC_134408.1, forward strand.
TTCAACAAATTACCAGTAAAAAATACTTTTGGAGTCCAAATTATAAAAGTCCTTTAAAAGTTATTAAAATCACTTCCCCTGTTCAGGCGGCTGCAAATCCTCCGTATACCAAGCGATGTAGTGTGGAAATAATCTAGAAAAGAATAGAGGAGTAGGCGCACAATAGTATAATACTGTATGACAGTCAATAATGCAAAATAGGATCACACGGATCCACACCACAACCAATCCTTGTCACCAATGGTGAGAGTGAACCAGAGATCAAAGTGCAGTGAGTACCCCAAAAATCACCCAGGCCACACTTGTGTATATATGTGCATACCAGAAATAAAATCTTTTCAGCTTATCTGTATAAATGTCCAACGAAATGCTGATAACAGGTCACACACTCTCCATTCCAGGATACAAAACTGGATGCCTCAGGAGATGGATCAAACAAGGGACCAAAGATGTATTATCTCAAAAATGCAATTTTATTAAATGCACATAAGCCACTTACATATCAAGTAGCAGATAGTCACCCTATCTGTAGAACGACAATAAGCCTCGTACAGGTAAACCATAAATCCCGAATGGGTGGAAATACAGCAATAATACCTTTCAACGCGTTTCATCTGTAATAGGTGCCAGACTTCATCAGGAGAAATTGATATTGATATCGCCACAGTGGCGTCTCTATATATAGTGTGTTGCGCCATTTTGCGCGTGCGCACCAGAGACCGGAAAAAAAAGGCTGACTGCGCATGCCCACACGGACTCGCGACCCCGTCATTTATAATGTGAAACACTCTTATAGATGATAATCAAGGCTCATTAATAAAAAAGAGAAATGATAAAAATAACCAAACAATTACACAATAGCTATTAATTAAAAACAGTAAAGGTCAATAAAAGAAACTCATTAGGCATATATAGCTAAGTACAAATTGTAAGAGATTCTGGTTACTTCTACTACTAATCTTGATTAGCGCTGGCTTACCTGAGGTGCGGAGTCTAACGATCTCCCCGGTGTTCACCAAGAACCGCCGCAAGGCGGGGTGGGCTTCGCTGCCAGGAGTCGCAGGTCGCGGTCCTCAGGTTCGCCCCAAGATGTAGTACAGCGGAGTGGAGCGGAGGTTGCGGAGTCAGACAAGCCAGTTCGGTACACAGGAATGGAGTCAGGCAGAATCAGGAGGCAACTCGGAGTCAACAAGCCAGGTTCGGTACACGGGTCACAAGAACAGAGGGATGGTCAGCAAGCCGGGTCGGTACACAGGGATAGGAGAGCCAGAGTAGTCCAACAGGCAGAGATCAGCACACAGGAAGACACAGGAGACTGGAAGACACAGCAATCCACGAAGCACAGGAGCCAGGAACAGGTAAGTGTTGCTCTGACACTCAGCGAGTGTCAGAGTGAGGTTTTCATGCTGACGGCGATTCAAAATCCTCGCCTCTGGGTTGCGGTCATGTGACCACTGAACCCAGAAGTGCGGCATCCGGACGGAGCGGCGGGGATCAGGTAAGTCCGTTACAGTACCCCCTGCCATAAAGGTGGACTCCGAACACCTAATAGGGTTTTAAAGGAATTTTTTATGGAAGGATTTAAGTAGATGGGGAGCATGCAGATCAATGGCTCTTACCCATGAGCGCTCCTCAGGGCCGTAACCCTTCCAATCCACCAAGAACTGTATAGCACCTTGAACTTTACGAGAATCTAGGATAGTTTCAATCTCGTATTCGACTTGATCCCGATCCACAACAGGAGGAGTTCTGGATGAGGTGGAGAATCTGTTAGTTACCATCGGTTTTAACAAGGAGACATGAAAAACATTGGGTATGCGTAAAGAGGGAGGCAGACTCAATCTAAAGGCTACGGGATTAATAATTTCAGAAATAGCGAATGGGCCAATGAACTTGGAAGCAAATTTTTTACTGGGAACCTTTAAACGAATGTTCTGGGTGGATAGCCATACCCTGTCACCGACTGAAAAACTTGGGGTCACTCTCCTCCTTTTATCGTAGAATTTTTTGTAACGAGTGGTTGCTCTCTTTAAATTTATCTTGGTCTGTTCCCAAATAGCGGAGAAGCTACGAAACCAAGAGTCCACTGCCGGAACTTCAGAAGATGAGATTTCAGAGAAGGTGGGTAGTCTAGGATGGCAGCCATAAAGAACAAAAAAGGGGGATGACCTCATGGAAATGGTTGTTATGGGCAAACTCGGCCCAAGGGAGAAGATCCACCCAGTTATCTTGGTTACTTGAGATAAATATTCTTAGAAACTTCTCTAATTCTTTGTTAGTTCTCTCAGTGGACCCATTTGACTGGGGATGATATGCGGAAGATAAGTCAAGCTTAATTCCGGACTTTTTGCAAAAAGACCGCCAAAATTTTGATATGAATTGTGATCCACGATCGGACACAATATGTTGGCGACAGAAATGGAGGCGAAAAATTTCTTTAATAAAAATATCGGCTAAGGAGGAGGAAGAAGGAAGGCCTTTAAGAACAATAAAGTGGGCTGTTTTAGAGAAGCGATCCGTGACCACTAGTACCACAGTACAGGATTTGGAAGGAGGAAGGTCCATGATAAAATCCATTGAGATCTGTGACCACGGGTAATCAGGAATGGGTAATGGGAGCAAACATCCATAAGGCTTCTTCCTAAAGGTCTTGTGTTGAGCACATTTGGAACAAGCAGAAACAAATCTCTTCACATCGTCCAGTAAAGAAGGCCACCAGTAACTTTGGGACAACAAGTCCCAGGTCTTGCGGATGCCGGCATGCCCAGAGAAGAGAGAGTGATGAGCCCAGCTAAAGAGTTGAGTGCGTAGGCATGGCAAGATGAATGTTTTGCCCGGAGGACAACCCTTGTTCAGGTGTGTAGTTGCCAATACTTGACAGGGGTCTACAATGAATTTATTGTCTTTCAAGGATTCCATGTCGGCTGGATCAAAAGAGCGAGTTAAGGCGTCTGCCTTCGTATTCTTGGATCCAGAGTGAAAGGTGATGTTGAAATCAAAGCGTGAGAAGAATAAGGACCCCCTTGCTTGCCGAGGGTTTAGACATCGGGCAGTGCGTAAGTAAAGCAAATTCTTGTGGTCGGTATATATGGTGATTGGAAATTGCGCCCCTTCTAGTAGATGTCTCCATTTGGAGAGAGCCAGCTTGATGGCCAGGAGCTCTTTGTCGCCAATCCCATAATTCCTCTCAGCAGGTAACAAGCGACGGGAAAAGAATCCGCAGGGATGAAATTTGCCAGAAGGGCCTCGCTGTGACAGTACGGCTCCAGTGCCAACGGAAGAGGCATCTACCTCCAGGACAAATGGACGTGAACAATACGGCTGTTGAAGAATGGGTGCACATGAGAAGAGAGACTTTAATAATATAAAGGCTTTGATAGCCTCAGTGGACCATATACTAGCATCAGCAGATTTACGGGTCAATGCCGTGATGGGAGCCACAAGAGAAGAGTAACCTTTGATAAATTGACGATAATAGTTGGAGAATCCTAGGAAGCGTTGGGTGGCCTTAAGACCCGAAGGTTGGGGCCAGTCAAGCATGGCTTTCAATTTGGTGGGGTCCATCTGTAGACCGGTGCCAGAAATAATATATCCCAGGAAAGGAATTTGTTTCTGCTCGAAGGTGCATTTTTCTAATTTGCAAAACAGATGATTTTCCCGGATACGAGAGAGGACCTCCAGTACATGACTGCGATGAGATACTAGATCTTGAGAAAAGATGAGGATGTCGTCCAAGTAGATGACTACGGATTGATACAAGAGGTCTTGAAAAAGCTCGTTCATAAAGCCCTGAAAGATGACCGAGGCATTGCATAACCCGAAGGGCATGACCAGGTACTCAAAGTGGCCGTCTCGGGTGTTGAACGCCGTTTTCAATTCATCCCCCTCCTTAATGCGTATGAGGTTATACGCTCCTCTGAGATCAAGTTTAGAGAAGATGGTGGCACCCTTAATCCGGTCAAACAATTCGGAAATCAGTGGCAGAGGATACCGGTTTTTAACCGTAATGGCATTCAGGCCTCTGTAATCTATGCAAGGGCGGAGGCCCCCCATCTTTCTTTTTTACGAAGAAGAAGCCAGCCCCAGCTGGGGAGGCAGACTTGCGGATGAAGCCCCTTTTTAGATTTTCTTGGACGTACTCCTCCATAGCCTTAGACTCCGGGAGGGAATGGGTTTACCAGGTATCAGATCAATGCCACAATCCCGGATTCTGTGAGGAGGAAGTCTAGTGGCCTCTTGTTGACAAAAAACATCAGAGGAGGTTTGGTATGGTTCAGGCAGAAGAGTCACAGGAAATTCTTGGGAACGTCTGGGACTATTCGGAGGAATCACTTTCTGAAGGCAGTGAGAGAAGCAGGACTGTCCCCAGGACAATATGTGACCTGATCTCCAGTCTAAGGTGGGGGAGTGGAGACGAAGCCATGGAAGTCCAAGGATGACTGGATTGGTTGATCTCTGAATTACTAGAAAGGAAATCTTCTCCCGATGAAGCGCTCCTATCTGAAGCAGACGGGGAATGGTGCGTACCAGAATGGACCCCTCAGGAATTCTCCCCCCATCAATGGCCAGCAGAGAGATGGGTTGTTCCAAAGGTTGTGTGGGAATAACAAATTGTTTAACGACTGCGGCAGAGATGAAATTTCCTGCGGCTCCAGAATCAAGAAGTGCCGACTGCGGGAAAGTCTTTTGTCCTAACTGAAGGGAAATGGGAATAGACAGGCAATCCTTACTACCAGGAACTGACTGACACTGGGAGAAGAGGCCCAACGATACAGCTCCGGAACTCGTTAGGCCCTGTCGTTTCCCGGGCGTTTAGAACAAGAACTCAGGAGATGGCCGCTCTCCCCACAATATAAACACAACTTGTTCCAAAATCTCCTCTCCCTTTCTTCGGCTGACAGGCGGGTCCTCCCCAGTTGCATGGGCTCTTCTGGAGGAAGAACAGGGGTTTGGAAGTTGGGAGCCAAGCGAATCATACTTGAGATTGTTCCTTCTCAGAATTACGTTCCTTAAAACGTAAATCAACCTTGACACAGAGGGAGATAATATCATCCAAGGACGTAGGGAGTTCCTGAGATACCAGTTCATCTTTGATCCGGTCTGAAAGGCCCTGCCAGAACGTAGCTACTAGGGCCTCATCGTTCCAGCTAAGTTCAGAGGCCATAGTTCTGAAATGGACTGCATACTGTCCCACAGACTGGTTTCCCTGGCGAAGACGTAATAAGCAAGAAGCGGCATTGGACACCCTTCCAGGCTCATCAAATATTTTCTTGAAAGTGGACAAAAAGACGCTGAAGTTATATAGAATGGGATCATCCCTCTCCCATAAAGGGGAAGCCCATGCTAAGGCTTGACCGGACAATAAAGAAATCACATAGGCCACTTTTGTTTTTTCAGAAGGGAAGTTCCCTGGTAATAGCTCGAATTGTATGGAGCATTGATTTAAAAATCCTTTGCAATATTTGGGGTCCCCATCGAACTTGGGTGGGTTAGGTATCCGAAACTGCGAGGAAGAAGCGGCTGCTACGGCCTGAGGTTCAGGGGCCACTGCCGGCCCGGGTGGTCCACCAGCCACTAGGGTGTTCTGGACAACATCCAACCGGGTAGATAGACTATTGAGGAATTTTAAAAGTTGCTCTTGGTTAGCCTCTTGCTTATCCATCCTTCCCACTAAATGCTCCAACAAATCTTTAGCTACGGCATCCATGGTCAGAGCAAACTGTAACAGATTCTGGATACTTCTACTACTAATCTTGATTAGCGCTGGCTTACCTGAGGTGCGGAGTCTAACGATCTCCCCGGTGTTCACCAAGAACCGCCGCAAGGCGGGGTGGGCTTCGCTGCCAGGAGTCGCAGGTCACGGTCCTCAGGTTCGCCCCAAGATGTAGTACAGCGGAGTGGAGCGTAGGTTGCGGAGTCAGACAAGCTGGTTCGGTACACAGGAATGGAGCCAGGCAGAATCAGGAGGCAACTCGGAGTCAACAAGCCAGGTTCGGTACACGGGTCACAAGAACAGAGGGATGGTCAGCAAGCCGGGTCGGTACACAGGGATAGGAGAGCCAGAGTAATCCAACAGGCAGAGATCAGCACACAGGAAGACACAGGAGACTGGAAGACACAGCAATCCACGAAGCACAGGAGCCAGGAACAGGTAAGTGTTGCTCTGACACTCAGCGAGTGTCAGAATGAGGTTT
>NC_134408.1:75313861-75336361 GCF_038048845.1 Mixophyes fleayi
ACACATTAGGAGAGATTCTAAAAAGGAAGAGAAACAACATGAGTTGAGGAAGTGTTTTCAATGCAATAAAATAGGACACCTAGCAAAACATTGTGCAGACATGACAGGGACGTGCTTCTACTGCCGTAAGAAGGGACACATGAGTAGGAACTGTGTAGAGAGAAGAATGGATACCTGGGTTGGAAATCACATAGACATCCACAAAGGAGGCGTACACTTCTCTCAGAGGTTCCCCTACAATTGATTGCACACTCTGTAACAACTAATATTTTGGGGGAGAAATATAGCCGACTCTAGAGTTAATCTGTGGTAAGTATTAAGGTGCAAAAATGTAGAAAGAAACTTATTTAAACGGTAATCTTTGTTGATTTTGTTTGTTTGTTTTATGTTGTCACATGTTTGCTTTCCTAAATCGCTGGCCGATGGAAAAGAATGAGAAATGTTTGTTTTGTTTGCTGTTTTAAGATAACTATCTTGTTTTTTCTTCTCACAGATAAGGGGTACACAGAAGATATATAAACTCAGTGTTTAAAAGGGTGAGATAGAGAAATAGAAGAATTACTCTTGAAAGACTAATTAACAATAGACAAATGGAACACTCTTTGTTTTAGGCTGCAGTGTCTCATGATAATTTGTTTGGCTGAGAATCATTATCCAGCAATAAAGTATATACATACTTTGCTCCAAAATATTGTTTATGTATCTCAGATGAGTCATCAACAGTTAAATTTTACATTTCTCTATTATAAGTTAGGAAAGTCCGTTGAAAAGGTATGTAGTCAATGAGATACCGAGTTCTTAATGAACAAATGACGGACGACACTGGATTGCACGGTTAAGACCCCCTAGTCATTCTTGGGAGGGATCATATTTAAATGAATGAATACAGCCATTTCCCCATAGAGTCAGAGTCCAACATTTTATTTTTTTACATAAGACAAATTCAGAGATACACACACTAGATTGACATGTTACAGAAACAGTCAGGGGTTTTGTTTTCATGTGTATAGAAACTGCTGATTTTAAGCAGAAAGGTTCTGTTGTGGAAATACGATTCATGTTTTATAGATTGCATATCTGTTTTGTTTTTTTTTTGTTTTATGATTCGTGCCTCCTGTACAAAAATGTGCCTTTATATGGAGGCACAAAGGGTGGATAGGAGATTGCTGGATAGGAGATTGCTGGAGGTTAGGCATACAGATATGCATCTCTGTATAGAATATTAGAGTAGGATTTTTACCACAAGATACGACATAATGTGAAACCCTAGAAAATGTAGAATTTTCATGTTTTATATTTTTTTACTGTTAGACAGACATGTACTGGATACTGTTATATTTGAAGAAAGTGTTATAGAAATAGACCCCTTTGCCTTTCCCACTTAGTCAAGTAGCTGTATGTGAGGTACTGAGAATGGCATGTGAGTTGGCAGAGGGAAAATCGATTGATATACATTGGTCTTCAGCATTTTTCTAGTCTAGGGGGCGATGTTGAGGTGACTGAGAAATCGTTTTATAGCAACGCCAGCAAATGATTAGGACACTACATAGAGGACTTTATACAGTGACAGTTACCAACTGAAGTAGCTGCTAGTAAGGTCCACACTTACACACACGACCTTACATGGCTGTCACACCAGGGCGAACATAGCTGTCAAATAGACAGCAGGGTTTTATGTGACAGTTAACAAATCTGTTTTGTTTTGTTTTTCATTGTATTGTTTTAGTTCTAAAATGTGAACACACACACACACACACACATGCACGCATACACATATTGGTTAATATATAAAGATTTGTGTTACCTGAGGAATAAACTGTCTGAAAGGTGAAGAGATGTGGTGAGGAGTCTGGCGGACGCTGGAAAGATGGACAAGGTAGACCAATAGAGCCATCCCATATCCCTCCTGCTGATGGGTTTTCCTCCAGGTAAAACAAATACACGTCATCCAATTACCACCATGCAGGATCCTCAAGTATACACTGGTGTACCAATGAAATATGTCTGGGTAAAGGTGTATTGAAATGTGTCTAATGTGTCATACTCAAAACTTTTGTTATTCAATGTGATAGTCCTAGAGTTATAATAGATGATAGGGGTATTCATGTTATTGATAACAGATGTATAATGTATGAGTAGTGGTAACAAATCACATACTTTCAGTTAGCCATAAACCAGTGTGAACATAAAGTAACGGTACTCGGTAGAACGAATTGAATAGATTAAGAGTTGGAACTTGATTGAAGTGACTGATAGCTTCGGCCACTAGTCCTCTCCCGCTACCAAAAGATCACTCCTGGGCAGACTCCTAACCTGTCAGTTTTTGAAATGTTCTTGACCCCTCGTGAGATGAGATTGTAACTGGGAGGCTAGGTTAGACCTTGAGAGAAGGTAAATAGTGAGACAGCAACCGAGAACGTCCAAAACACTGTGTCACGGGCACTAGGAGTCTTTACCCAGGGATCACCAGATGGTAGGCTTACCAGAGCAATGTAGATGGTAATCGAGTACTCTGGTAGCTAGGTGATCACGGAACATGAAATGATGGCCGATGAGATGCTCAGGAAAGTCTATGACTAGCAACACTGGTAATAATGAGGTAATAATACACAAGGAACTGTATGGACAAGGACACGTGAAGATAGTCAGTGGTCTGCGATAGCAAGCTGTACCACTGCTATAGGGAGGAGGAATGTCCAACAGAAACAAGGAGGCGATGAGAGTCAGCGGTCTGCGGGTAGCAAGTTGTACCGCTGTCTGAGTGAAGGAATGGAATCCAAGTGGAGGTATCCGGGTAGTCAGTGGTCTGCGGCAGCAAGTTGTACCACTGCTATGTGAGAGGATGATGGAACAGGTGATACCGGAAACAGGGATCAGTGGTCTGACATCAGCAAGTTGTACCACTGAATATATATGTGAGGAGGTGCACAGGGGAAGACTGCAACACAGGATATACACAGGCACCTATACACGATCCACAGTAATATGCACAATATAGATATACATATAGATATAAATGACTGAGCAGGTCTGCAATCTAGAAAGTCTCTTGAAGTAGTCCAGCACAATTATAACACAGTCAATGATGGCAATAGACTCAGCGGATAGCAGACTCCAGAGAGAACCAAACACAGTCCAGCAAGATATGCAATACACAGCACAGTCAATGAGAAGTATGCATACCGTGGTTCAGCAGTAGCAGTCAGATGGGATAGCAGCGGTACCTGAGCGGCGGGAGACCGCCTGGATAGGAAGTCCCTGGATAGGTGAGGCAGCGGTCTAGCAGGTGCAGCGCACAGGTGAGTAGACCAACAGGGACACGAATTCACAGGAGTCAGCAACACGTGGAACTGGACTCATAGGAGACCCAGGAGAATGGAGATGATCCAGCAGAGGGTAGTAGATGAGATACAAATCAAATGCTGACAGGAGGGTAGAGACCAGTGGAACACGTGAAGGCGTGGAGAGTGGATCAGCAGGAGATGGAGGATAGCGCTGACCACAGCAGCAGGACTCAGCGGCACACGGAGGTAACCAGTAGCAACCACAGGAACCAACAGCGATGGGAAACAGGAGTGCAGCGCAGGGCAGGAGCTGTTGATCACGAAGTGTAGCAGATGGTAATGAAAGCGGCAGGCTCGAGTAAGTCACAGCAAAGATGAGATGAGACTGTAGTGCACGGAGGCAGCGGATAGTAATCAGCTGGCAGTCACGATGATGAACACAGGCGAGTTGCAAGCAGGAGACTGTAGTGCACGGAGGCAGCGGATAGCAATCAGCTGGCAGTCACGATGTTGAACACAGGCGAGTTGCCAGCAGGAGACTGTAGTGCACGGAGGCAGCGGATAGGAATCAGCAAACAGACTTGATGAGAAGCAGGTGAGTGAAGTAAAAGCTGGAGTGCACGGAGGCAGCGGATAGCAATGAGCAAACAGTCACATAGATGTAAAATAACGTAGAAGTGGTTTAGAAGACTGTAGTGCACGGAGGCAGCGGATAGGAATCAGCAAACAGTCATGATGATACAGTTGATGGTAGAAGTGGTATGGAACCACAGTAGTAGAAGTGGTTTGGAAACCACAGGAATCAGCAGCGCTGAATACACGAGTAATACAGGAACACCTTCAGAGACTCATGAGGAATGAGACTCCAAGATCAGGCAACGTGGTGTTGACCACAGGTGCTTAATATAGGGAGGTTGCCTGATCTGCCAATTGAGTTAAAGGGACATACACTGAAGTATAGGAAAGGGCTGCGCATGCGCAGACCCTCAGGATGGAGGACGGCCACGGTTCCTAAATGTCCGGGAAGAGGCACTCACAGTACGGTGAGTGACACACTGTTTCCTGAAAAGTCACACTAACTGTCAGGATGTTGGATCGGGAGAGTAAGTTGTGGAGCAGAAATTTCTTAGGCTCAGGTTATTTGACAGACAGGTACCAGGTGTAGGCTACCAGCATCACGGCTTCAAGGGTAGCAGAGACACACTAGTGCCCATTCCACCCACTGCAGAGGGGCCAACACTCAGAGAAGGGTCCAAGAGCACTCATGAGTCTGTTCTCAGAGGGCCTCGAATACAGTTAGTAGCACCCGAGCCAAAGGCTAAGACTGTTGTCCAGCATGAAGTTGTAGTTTTTCCTGTTTTGTGTTCTCTCATTTCATTCTCTTCTCAGGGCGGTTAATTCTTTTGATTATTAGCAGGTGAGAGACTGGTTCAGGTAATGATAAGGAGGTATTGGGGAGGAAGAAGTTAGTAGCATAATCGGTCCAGCCAATTACTCTATTCAATTCAGGGGTAAAGGAAAATTTGAAAACCTTGGAGCTTAGAGAAAGTGCGAGGGGCTATTGTCTGAGTAGCATTACGTCCGTAAGTACGGCGACCACATGGTTAGAAAAGAGATACACCCAGCGATGCCAGTCCAGTAATATCCGGACTTGAGCAGGCATCCTTGAGAATGATTATCATTCTTGGGAGGGTAAGGTTTTAGACCAAACAAAGTGCTGGGCGTGCTCACACGTGCCTCAGTGATTATATCAAGTAGGATTAGTTCTCTTTCCACTAAATATTCTTGAGGTACCCGAACTATAGGCGGGAGGTCACTAAGGGAAAAAGTACGACACCTAGGTCCCTTAGTCTGAAGTCTCCCAATGCTTTGCTAGCCGATCACTGTTAAATCTGAGTATTGAGAGACTGGGAAGAACGAACAGACAATAGCCCGCCCACAAGTGTTGATGAAAAGAACTGATGACATTATTAGAAGTGTGTATATTAACGCAGGCTGAAGGAGATTGCATATGACATTATTGATAGACATAGGATGATGCTATTGATGAACATGAAGTGTTTAAATGTATTCTGAGCTTAAAGACATGCGTTGGACAAAAGAACCTGTTAAGCTTGAAGAACTGTAGTAGAGAATTCTGTATAACTTATACATGTTCTGTTGTACCCTGTACCTTTCCAAATAATGTATTAAGTGTTTTATTGCACCCTTGAAGGGCATACAAAAGGTTATCTCCAAGCTCCAGAAATGTACGGTTTATAGTAAAAGAAGAAATCATTTAGAGGATTAAGACTCTCTCTTATAACTTGTTTAGATCTACAAACAGCGTGGTCATACACCAAGGGGAATTTGTATTACATAACAATGAAACGTGGTACTGAGATACTGCATATAACATCTTTAAGGTGATAGTTTATTATACTATCAAAGGGTGGACTGTCGAAGTCGTATAATTGGATGAACGAAAGTATATTGGTTTAATATTGGTTTGCCGTGCGTATTGCGAAGCGTACGCCGCGTAACACGTGGCGTGATGCGATCACACGGTAAAATACGCACGCACACACTCGCATTACAACATTTAGTTATTTATAGAATTCATATTGGTTCTGTTACACTGTAATTTATGAGCAGATAGCATTTAATTTATTATTAGTATATATATATATATATATATATATATATATATATAGACATTGATTATATGTACACTTCAGTGTTATTAAAGGTTTAGGTTATAGGAAAGGTGTCATGCCTGATATCATATTAAAGCCCTATTCATCAGTAGCTGTCCGGTGCAGTCGGCGAAGTGATCGCACATTGCATACTTTAGTTATTGATATTAGGGAATAAACCTTTTGTATGATGCTGGCTATGAAAGGAGCAGACCCCCTGGAGAGACGACCCCCTCCTTTGGATTCCTTAGATTAAATCAGCCTATAAACTGTTTACCCTGGAGCCACCCTGTGTCTGGACCTATAGAAGCAAGCTACGTCATCTCTATTGTTCACAATGAAACACTGACTGTATATATATTCATAGCTGTGCATCCAGACCTCAGTCAACTCTGACACAGTATTCTAACAGATATACTGTCCACCGGGTCCCGTGGGTGCGCAGCGAGCGCATGCGATTGCATTGGTATGTATTTATCTTTTGGTATTGGCTGTGCTGTACTGTACTTTATTACGATATAATAATGTATTGAATTGTTGACTATTTACATCTGATAAAATAAATAACTTTGTGCTTTGGAAACACATACAATTGATTGGGCAATGCTTATTGAAAACGATAAAATTACTTTAATACAATTCATAACAATATATCCATATCGGGGGCAACAGCTGAACAAACACAGATAATAATTAATACATTGTACATAAACTGGCTAAATGGCCTGTCAGATCTAACAAATAAACAATACTATCTAATACAAAGATATCTAACTACTCTATATGGTGAAATAAAATACCCCATACAATGGAGCAACATAATAAAACACACAGTAATTAAAATACCAGATGTATATGGGCATTTATCATACAGGAATAGACCCACAAATAAGTAGGTTCCAAATGAATATCAAACTAGCTAATACACAGATAATTTATCTATAATAGTACACATTAATAGCCACGCTGGCATAACCCCATATTGATACTTGATGACGAAATTTCCTAAAAAGAAAAAGAAATTACTACACAATACATATAAATGGCAGTCATTATACCAAAAAGGAGGCCATTTCGAAAGCTTCATTAAGGCCTGCCGGTGCCAAAGTGTCTAATTTATAGACCCAATACATCTCTCTACACGTGAGTCTTCAACCAAGGTCTGGGCAGCACAGTGGCTCAGTGGTTAGCACTTCTGCCTCACAGCACTGGGGTTATGAGTTCAATTCCCAACCATGTCCTTATCTGTGAGGAGTTTGTATGTTCTCCCTGTGTTTGCGTGGGTTTCATCCGGGTGCTCCGGTTTCCTCCCACACTCCAAAAATCATACTGGTAGGTTAATTGGCTGCTAAAAAATTTACCCTAGTCTGTGTGTATGTTAGGGAAATTAGACTGTAAGCTCCAATGGGGCAGGGACTGTTGTGAGCGAGTTCTCTGTACAGCGCTGCGGAATTAGTGGCGCTATATAAATAAATGGTGATGATGATGATGATAGGTCTCCACCAAACACCACATGCTCAATCCCTTTAAATTTAAGACCACTAGGGTAAGCATTCTGACAAGCCGAAAAATGCTTGGAGACTGTATGTTGATCAGATTTATTTTTGATCGCCCTTACATGCTCTTGAAGACGTAACTTAAGAGCCCTCTTAGTCTTGCCAATATATATCTTCCCACAAGGGCATTCTAATAGGTAGATAACAGATGTTAGAAGTCAAGAGAAAGAAAAGAAGTTAATTTGTAGGTGCACTGAGGCTTCTAATTTTCAAATTGATGTAGAGTAAAAAGTAACTTTTATTTTGTATAAGATTAAAGGTTGCAAAATATATTAAAATAAACTAAAAACAAATGCTGTCTGCATATATAACCTCCATAATGTGTAGACTTATGCTATAGGTAGATTTCTGGTATCACCACTAGCTGTAATAGTATATTGCTAGGTGATACTGGATATATCTCAAGACACAGTGAAACCTGCCCACATTAAGCTAATTCCCTAATAGGATCAGCTGATTGTTGCTCAAAGTTTCACTGCGATGAAGCCACTATTACATTAGCCCATATATTAGAGCTGTAGTGTCTCCTAGCAAAAACGGGGAGTGTATTGCTGTCTACCTAGATAATATCTCCGAACTAATTCTGGTTTTATCGGAGTATTATACAAGCTGCCAATCTAGGAGGTATAGTTTCTGCAGACAGCGAGGACGCCGACGCGCGTTTTGCTTAAGTCTGCTTTATCCAAGGCAAGCTGAGGCACTGTTTGACATTTCTTAAATACACTGGAGGGCTCATCTCCATTTTCACGTGACCGGAGTTTCAACCAATCAGAAATCATCGGTATAGGGGTGGGTAAAGTTTATAACATGTTATTGGTGTTCCGATTTTAAAGTCCCGCCCCTTGGGATGTTTGTTGATCAGATCTCCATCTAAAGTATGGAGATCGTACTATGTTTAATTTATTCATTTATAACGAATTTGAGGATTAGCATTCCCTAGTAAGTGATCATATTATTGCTTATTATTATCTTCAATATCATGACATATTTTCGAGACAGGTCTCGATTATCAAAAATGATTGAACATTGTGCTGTGTGTGATCACAGCCTTTTGTTTACATACATTTAGTTAACCTATTGTTTGTGTGATTACAGCAATTTGGGTGTTGGAGGTATATCCCTGGTTATGTAAATACAATTACCATAATTCATTATTATGAAATGGTTAGAGATATATTATTTATTTGTATAGCATAATTCTAGCTATACCTTTTTGGAGTTGATTTAATTTACATAGTGTTAATTATATATTAGGAGATGATTTCACTTATTATGATTTTCTTTAGATATTCCCATTTTGTTGACATGTATATAAGTATTCATAATGACAGTCTTTTCAGGAAAGTATAAAACTGACCTTAATTAACCTGAAATGTGTTAATATGAATTCATTAATCTATTTTACCCAGATATTATCTTTATATTGTTAAATAAGATAAAAAGGTGAGTAGGATGTAATATTACCTAGTGATAGTTCAGTAAAGTGAAAATATAATAAAGAATGTGCAAATTAAAACAAATGTGATTATTATTTAACAATATCTAGGTGTAATATATTGTAATGTCATAAGGTTAGTGCTATATATTTTTTATTTGTTTTTTTCTTTTAGTTTTTTATTTTTATTATAAAAAGATAACCGATTTTGTAAAGCAATTGATACGATCATTAATTTTATATTCTTTCTGTGATGAATCATAAAAGACCTTATTCAAAGGAGAAATGAACTTACACATATTGCAGTTATTACATCTGAAGGAACCTTTCCCCAAATTATTTAGAAAAGTAATCTTAGTATCCTTCACCTCTTTAAGTAGACTAGGTGCTAGCAAAGATTTAAAATTTCTAGTTTTCTTCAAGACAATATCCAGTTTAGACGGAACTACAGAACCCAAAATTGGGTCCATAAAAATTAAATTCCAGTCGTCCCTCCTGATTTTTGTTTTTATATACCAGCATGTCTTTTCTATCTACACCATTTGTTTTTACTAGTGCATCAGAGATAATTGGGTCTGGATAACCTCTCTCCTTAAATCTTTCTGCAAAGATGAGAGATTGTTCCCTATATGAATTTTCATCTGAGCAGTTACGTTTAATACGATTAAATTGTGACCTAGGAATGTTATCCTTCCACTTCGTCAGGTGACAATTATCATAATGCAGATAGCTATTTGTGTCTACCTCTTTAATAAAAGTCTTAGTATGAATTTCAGAAACTTTACTTTCAAGAACTAGATCTAAAAATTCTATACTAGTATTATCAGTCCTGGATGTAAACCTCAGATTGAAATTATTTACATTTAGATAACACAAAAACTCATCCAAGGCTGAACAGGACCATCCCAGAATAATATCATCTATCGTATTTCCCCATGTATAAGACGCACCTTATTCCCAAAAAATTTGGGTCTAAAAAGTGGGTGCGTCTTATACAGTGCCAGCGCTAATTACATCCCTCTAGAATGAAGAAGACCCCTGTTGGACTAGCACCACTTACTAACCCCAACCACAGTGTAATAGCCGGACACCGATCCCACCACTCTCCGCCTGCGGCGACACGGATCCAGTACCGAAGAGTACCCAATACACTCTTTAAATACTAATCTAACAGTTTCCTCTCCCAGCACCTTATCAGGTCTCCGCGGTGTGTCGATCACGGGGCCTGAGTGCTGATTGCGGTGAGAGGATAAGAGAGAGGAGTCGCCGCCCCGCCACTGCCACCTCACAGGAAGCGAAGGGATTTACATGGCCGGGGTCCTACACGGTGGTGTCAGCTCTGCTGTCTGCAATTCGTCCAAGACAAGTATGAGCATTCACTCACCCCGGTACTTGTACCCGCAGAATCGATCAGCTCACTCTGTGAACAAACTAGCTTCGGTATTCTAAAAGAACCAAGGTCCCTCAGGCGCCTCCCGGTGTGTTCAGCGAGGGAAAGCTTTGCACTGCCTACACAAGATGCTAATGAGTTTGGGAAGGTGAGTTTACTAAACACAGCAACTCTCGGGAATAGCTTGAGTTTAGTAACGGTGTAATACATCTTTTTCCAGATTTTGGGCCCCAAAATTAAGGTGCGTCTTATACATGGGTGCGTCTTATACTTGGGGAAATACGGTATATATCTACGATAGAAGGTGATATATGTAGAAAAAGGATTATTTTCGCCATAAATATACTTAGATTCCCATCTACCCATGAGGAGATTGGTGAAACTAGGGGCAAATATAGTCCCCATTGCCGTCCCGCATATTTGTAAATAAAAATTCTCCATAAATTTAAAGTAATTCCGAGATGGAATAAATTCAATCAATTTACAGATAAACATCTTGAACCCATCATCTAAGTCCTTATCTAACTGGAGATAATAATTCACAGCTTCTATTGCTTTCACGTGATCAATAGAAGTGTACAATGCTTGCACATCTATTGTTACCCATTTAAAACTAGATTTCCATTGTATATCACCCAAAAGTTGTAATAGAGAGGTGGAATCTTTCAAAAAAGCAGGTAGAGTGACAACATACTTTTTAATAAACGAATCTACATATTGTGACGCATGTGACGTAAGGGAGCCGATCCCCGCTATAATAGGTCTTCCGGGGGTGGGGGGGGGGGGGGGGTTTCTAAGGATTTATGTACTTTAGGCAAATAGTAAAAAAATCGGGATGACTGGTGAATCCTGAAGAAGAAATAAATATTCATCCCGAGTCAATATGTTCTCTGTTAATGCCTCATGTAAAATTACCTTTAACTCTTCTACAAATTGAACTGTAGGATCTTGCTCTAGTTTTTTATATGATATTTCGTCATTCAATAATCTCGCAGCTTCCAAGATGTAATCCTCCCTATTTAAAATAACAATCCCCCCCCCCCTTTATCAGCCTGCTTGATAACGATCTTATCATTATTCAATAAATTATCCAGTGTTTTTTTCTCAAAGGATGAAATATTCTTTTTAAATCTTGTTGTAACATTTGTTTGGCATAAATCCTTCTTAACTAACTAATAAAACATTTCTACATTACTGCCCCTGGATTCAAGGGGATAAAAGTTTGAGGGCAATTTCAGACCTGGGGGTAAATGTATGAACGTGCGGGTTCTTCAACACCCGCGTGTTCAGCGTGTTCGGCGATTAAATTTGAAGCGGCGCTGCATTGTAAAGGGAAGTTTCTCTTATTATATGAATTCCGCTGTTTATAGGGTACATTAATCCAATCACTTCTCTAAATCTAGATCCAAATCTATTAGAGTCTTCCTGTGCTCTTTCTATTGTCTTCACTCCCTCATCATTCTGTTGTCTAGCCCAACTGTAAACTTGATTATTCGCATAATCTCTTTTATCCCTTAAGTATTTATTTTCTTTCCTTTCTACCACCTCAGACTCAAGTCTATCTAATTTTTTGTGCAGAACTTTTTCATTGATTTTATAATCCTCCTTAGATGTAAAACTTTCAGCCTTAGATTCTTTATCCTTAATTTCCAATTGAACCAATGTTAAATTCCTTTGTTTCTCAGAGACAATCAATCTCATTAGTTTAATAGAACATTCATCTAGTGCTCTATCCCACTCCTTCATAAACAATGGGTTATCTATACCAAAAGAGGGAACTTTTTTAATTCTTAGGCCTCTAGGGACCCTTTTATTCTTTATATATTCTTCAAAACCAGCTATGTCCCACCATATCCTTATTTCTTTGGCTAGTAATTTCTCTAGATTCCAAAAGAAGTCATCCAATGTTTCTTGTGCAGTATAAGAAGTGTCAGTATCATTAAAGATTTTTTGACAATATTCAAGTCTTCTATTTTCCATATTTTCAGATCTAAACATATTGAAGCATAAAGATATAGCAGCTCAGCTTAAAGTGCAGATAGTGACAATGTGACACCCAGAAAGATCTTTAAGCTATAAAAGCGCTTAATAAAGTGTAAGAACACAAGTGACATACAGAAATATATAAAAATACTTAATTTGCAATAGGCAGCTCCCCAGTTGTTCAACACCTGTCTACAAGTGTCATACCTAGTAAATAAAATACAAAAGACAGGGGGCGCCACACATAGTGTATTAAAAGTGATAACAGATTTGAAACACTCTCCACAGATAAGTGATGTCCGTACCAGATATTCAATACATCTAGGCCAGAAATGGAAATCACTCTGATAGTACCGGATAGGAGTACTGGAAATTCTCAGCGAGCCTGAATCTCAAATGGTACATCCGATCATGATCCTGATGACTGGCAAGGATCTGCAGACTCAAATATAGCCACAATGGTATAATACCGTAAAAAAAATACCAGATCTTTCAAAACAAGCAAGTATTTAATGGCAGCAAAATATCTCTGCAACACAGTAAAACAAATTCCTGTACATAAGAACAGTAAAAACAGGCTTATCTGTCCTCTGGCACATGCGCAGATGATAGGGGTTCCAGCCGGCAACATCCCAAAAACATCCCACAGTGGTCACAGGATACAGACAAGAACAGCTCACCGACGCGTTTCATCTTATTCAAAGACTTTTTCAAGGAGTTATAAGTGTAACATAGCTGTAGACTCTTATATACTTAGGTCTTCTTCACATACGGCCAATCAAAGTATGACTCCAGAAGTGTGGGCGGAAAACATCTCTAGCCCGATACGTCATATCTGGTTTAGTCACTTCCGGTGTAGAGGACAACAGAAAATAACATTTCTAATCAGATTATACTATATAAAAGAAACTGTTATAAAGATATGATGTATGAACTTCTATATATTCAAATCCTCTTGACATACGGCCAATCAGATCATAACATCAGTAGTATGGGCGAAAAACTTCCCTAGCCCGATAGGTCATATCCGGTTTAGTCACTTCGGTATAACGAACAAAATACAATACCATTCTAATTCATAACAATATATCCATATCAGGGGCAACGGCTGAACAAACACAGATAATAATTAATACATTGTACATGAACTGGCTAAATGGCCTGTCAGATCTAACAAATAAACAATACTATCTAATATAAAGATATCTAACTACTCTATATGGTGGAATAAAATACTCCATACAATGGAGCAACATAATAAAACACACAGTAATTAAAATACCAGATGTATATGGGCATTTATCATACAGGAATAGACCCACAAATAAGTAGCTTCCAAATGAATACCAAACTAGCTACGGAGGGAAAAATGCTCTGTAGG
Source organism: Mixophyes fleayi (assembly GCF_038048845.1). NCBI lineage: Eukaryota > Metazoa > Chordata > Amphibia > Anura > Limnodynastidae > Mixophyes > Mixophyes fleayi. Next base: position 75,327,566 of record NC_134408.1, read on the forward strand.
GATTTTGTAGTTCTAATTTTTTATGAAGTTGCTTTACTGTCTCTTTCTAAGACACCCAGGCCCTAAACTATGATAGAGCTAAACTAAGAAAATGTAATAGTACTGTATGTGTGTATTCCAGTGAACACACAAATCTGTGAATTAGCAGATCCACCATTTTGTGAGTGACAGCAATCTCACATGATAGTGCTGAATCTGCAGCTAACCGCAGGATGTGATGGCATAACATGTCTGTATTGCTCAAGGAACACGTCCATTAAGGCTTCTGCCTTAATCGTCGTAATTTCATTGCTTTTTGGAGTTTGAGTGAAAGAGGTTCAATAGTTTTTTTTATGTTTTAGATGGTGTGTAAGGAACCTTAATCGGACACGTTAAACCGTAAGGTTTTTTGTCTATGGAATTTCATAGCTTTTTGTAAAGTTTAAATATTTATAATTTTCAAATTCTATGTATCTAAATGTGAAATCACCCACCCTCTGCCCACCAACAATTCTCTATCACATGCCACCCTGTCCCCTAAATTATTACATGCCCCTCCCACTGCCAACCAGGTTCTCTCACATGACACCCACTTTTCTCACATGCCATCTCCTGCTCATCAGCCTTTCACACATATGAGCCCTTGCTGACCAGCTACTTTTTTTATATGCCACCACCTATCAACTAGATTTTCTCTCACATGCCACTCCCTGACCATAAGCTTCTAATATCTGCCCTGCACACCAGCTATTCTATCACATGCCACCTCATAACCAACAGCTTTTCGCTCACGTCACCCAACTCACCAGCTATTCTCTCACACTCCAACCTCTGCTCCGCCAGTGACAACTTCACAATTCAAAGAGTCTTCTCCGATCTCTGTACAAAATAGAGCCTTTTAGTGAAACCTGCACCACACAAAAAACAACGCAGAGAGCCATCCTCTGGCCCCGGCACAACGCAGAGAGCCATCCTCTGGCCCCGGCACAACGCAGAGAGCCATCCTCTGGCCCCGGCACAACGCAGAGAGCCATCCTCTGGCCCCGGCACAACGCAGAGAGCCATCCTCTGGCCCCTGCACAACGCAGAGAGCCATCCTCTGGCCCCTGCACAACGCAGAGAGCCATCCTCTGGCCCCGGCACAACGCAGAGAGCCATCCTCTGGCCCCGGCACAACGCAGAGAGCCATCCTCTGGCCCCTGCACAACGCAGAGAGCCATCCTCTGGCCCCTGCACAACGCAGAGAGCCATCCTCTGGCCCCTGCACAACGCAGAGAGCCATCCTCTGGCCCCTGCACAACGCAGAGAGCCATCCTCTGGCCCCTGCACAACGCAGAGAGCCATCCTCTGGCCCCTGCACTTAACATTTTTTATATTGTAAAGGCCACAAAAAGGTCCTTGCTACTACAATTGTCTAAAAAAAATTCGTACAAACGTGCTTAAAGAGTAACAAATATTTTTTTTACCACTTTATGTGGGGTTTTTTCTCATTCAGACTATCAATGTCGACTTTCATTTCTGCTGCTGATCGAAAAAATTTGAACTCTTGCTGAAAATATATATGTCGTATGCATATTTATGTGTTCATTGATCTGAAAGAAATACGCTGAAGAACAAATGGGACATAAGGTGAATGTCTCCCACTGACTGCACACAATGTGACCAGAGTCATAATGTAATAGGTAAAATCCATATGCTGTAATTGCCATATGACTTCAAAATCATTGTTAATTTCCTTCCGGAGGTGTTAACCTTTGCACATTGTAAATATCCACATACATACATTTAATTTTCATTGTTTGTAATAACGGATAGCATTTTGAATAAGTAGCTGCAGATTTGCAGGGGTTAAATGCCGTTAGGCCAGCAATTTGACAGTGGGAATCAACACAGGGTGGTCAGTTACATATAAAACATCTGTCTTTTGCCTGGCCCAACGCTGTTTTGGGCATGCAATCAGGTGGTAAAGTGGGTACAGATAGCATTTTGAATAAGTAGCTGCAGATTTGCAGGGGTGTTACGAGCCACTGCCGCGACTCTCCTACCTCCGTCCCGGCCGTCGCTATGACGACCGGGACGTCACTCCGGGGGCTCGCCGACCGCTGCCATAGCAACGGCCAGACGCTCTTCTATCCAGCGCCGCGTCACGGCATTACAGGGCAGCCGGGCGCGTGCGCAACAGCGGGGCAAGTCTGCAGGCTGATTAATTCCATCAAGGAACAGCCTGTGGGCAATTAGAGTACTGGGCTCTCATTGGTCTCTTTCAGTATTTAAGGCAGGGAGGGCTTAGCCTCCCTGCCGGTTATAGCTTCCAGTTCCTGTGTTGCTGCCTGCTGCTGTACTTTGATGTTAACTTTTGGATTGAATTCTGCTGTGTATGACCCCTGCCTGTTTTCTGGATTTGCCTGTTTGCCTGTGCTCTTGACCTTCTGGCTAGTACCACCGTTTCTGCTGATTAGCCCGTGACCTCGACCCTTGGCTTGTTTCCTGATTATTCTTCCTAGCAAGTGACCCCTGACCTCGGCCCCTCCTTTGGAACTGCTGCCTGCCATTATCCTCTGCTCCTCGGTTCTCCGCAGCTGATACACACCACACGACCCTCTGTAGTCTGCAGCCAAGTCTGTCCCCGCCACTAGGGGCTCCAGCGAACACCTGACTATCAGAGTAGACTCCGGGTGGTGTTGTATTGGTTGGAGGGGTTCCTGACAAGGGGTTGATGTTTTTATTAAAAAATTGCAACAAAAATAAATCCAGTATCACTTTGTCCAAGATAAAATAGACTACATACATTATCCAAAGGGTAAAAAGGACCAATATGAACAAAAACTTCACATACCCAATTCTACTACAATCCCATCTAAAAACAACTAATACACCACTTCACAAATATAAAAAAAGACAAAAAAAAGCACAAAACAAATCAAAAACTTTCCACGAGAGAAACATGCCAACCCTTAGCACAACACTTTTCATTACCACAACCCCGCCACCAATCTATAATATCGCCCACACATCCTTTACTGTCAGGTAATGAAAGCAAACTTTAAATGTATGTAAACCTTACTAAAAAAAAATAAAAAAAAAATGGTTTCCACAAAATCTAATAGTGATGAAACAGGATAGATAGCCAAGAATGGAGAGACTGCCAGGTGTTCGCTACCGCTTAGGGAGGTCTCAGCCCCCGCCAAAGTCTACCCCAGCTCGCAACATCCATCCGACTCCTCTCCATTTCCCTTATTTTCCAAACCTCGTGCAGAATACTATCCACCACCTCACTACAGGGAAGGATTTTGCCCCTAATGGACACTAAACACTGTGCGCTCCATGTGTAAAACCTAACAACTACGCTAACTAAAAAACGAGTGCTTAAATCAAAATCCCCACAACTTTTCAGCGCTCCATACACCCACTCAGGGTAACTAAGCCTCGAAAGACAGGGAAGGCATAAGGTGTGGGACACTCCCTTGTAAACCTCTATATTAAAAGGACACTGAAGCAAGAAGTGGTCCATTGTCTGTTTTTGCCTCATCCACCTCAATCTGCCATTTCCTTGTCACCTTTAAACCCTGAACCACATAGGCCGGGAGGTATCCATGCTTAACTCGAAAAAAAAATCGGGACCCCCTTCCAACCATGCATTGAGAAAGGTGTGCACCCACACACGAAAGCCAGCTACCCATCGAGAGGGAGACTCCAAAAAGAGACTCCCGAGATGAAGCTTCAAGAAGTACTAAAGAACAGCACTAGGTTTAACATTCCCAAGCCCCCTTCATCCTTCGGTTTGTAGGTCACATTCCTCTTGATGAAGTTCAACTTGTTCCCCCATAACAACTGAAAGAACAAGGAACTGACCTTGACCCTTAATGATTCTGACATCTGACATATGTAACTGACGTACAAGAAAATTGGGATCAAGTAAGTCTTGATCAAATCAATCCGTTCTCTGTAGGGCAGCTTCCACTTCTTCCAGTTATCCACCTTAGAGGCGGCATCTGCCAGTTTTAATTCCCAATTTCGCTGGGCATAATCACCCGAACCAAATAGAATGCCTAAGATTTTAACCTCTTGACTGGCCGGAGGGAGCGCATCCGGATAGACAAACTGCTGTCCTACCTCCCCTAACCAGAGAACTTGACTCTTTTCTTGGCTTATCTCTGAGCCCGAAGCCTCAGAATATTCGCAGATTAGATTTTCAATGCCACGTGCCTCAGCCATGTCTGACAAGACGACTGTGACATCATCAGCGTAGGCCGCTACCTTCAAGGGAACATCCACAGCCAGCTGCACTCCTTTCACTGCACCGTTCTAAATCCTCCTGATAAAAGGATCAATCGCAAATACATAGAGGGGAGGGCTCAAGGGACAACCTTGGCTGACTCCAGATGACACCGTAAAAGTAGGACCCACCGAACCATTTACAAGAGGGAAGCTCTCGGCCTGCCTATAAATGGTACGTAGCCAATCAACCAACCTCACTGGCAGACCATACCTCTCAAGAAGTGCCCACAGATATTCATGATTGACACAATCAAACGCCTTAGATTGATTCAGCGCCAGAAGGTACTTACCCCACTTCTCAGCCCTGCACCGCTCCACGGCCTCCCGAACGCCAAGGACAGCATTAAAGATGCTTCGACCCTTTCCGTACAGTGCTGAGAAATGGAAAGCAACAGGCCTGATACTTCCATAATCCTGTTAAAAATGACCGTTGCCAAAATCTTTCTATCAGAATTGACAAGAGGGATGGGGCGCCAATTCTTAATCCTGGATGGGTCTTTCCCCTTGGATAGCAAAATAAGGGCGGACTACCTCATGGAGGGAGGGAGTAACTCTCTACCCAAGCTCTCGTTAAAAAACGCCACCAGGTGCAGGGCCAGGAGGTCCACAAAGGCTTTATAAAACTCGGAAGTTAACCCATCCGGGCATGGGATTTCTTATTTGATAAACTATCAATCGCCCTCCTGACCTCGTCCACCGTTATCTCAGAATCCAAGGGATAAACAGAAGCCTGATGGCCACCAAGCCCAGACAACCCCCTCAGAAACCGTTCCATCTTCTTTCTGACAAAAAGCCAGAGTAGAAGGAGTGCATGACTGACAAGATACCCTCTTGGTCTTTCCGGAGGACCCCTCTGTCATCGCGCAGTTCCCTCACCTCCTTCGTTTTAATCGAACTCTTACAGTTAAGGTAGGGATCCGGAGAGTGGTACTTACCGTAGTCCCTTTCCAAAACCAAAGAGGCATAACGGTCATACTGGCACTCTTTTATCTGGGATTTTACCCGGGAGATTTCCCCACTATCTCCACCCACAGAAATCAGGAAATTGAGCTTCCGTCTCAAGGCATGGCAGACGTTCTTTTTTATACAATTCCTCTGAACTACCAGTTCCCTAAAGAACGTCCGAGTTCTTCCTTTGAATTCCTCCCACCACTTTGGCCTAGCCCAACCTGTGTCCAAAAGTGTTTCTTGGGTTTCAAGGAAGTCCCTAAAGGATTGTCTAACCTCCTCATCATCCAGAAGGCTGGAGTTCAGACGCCACAGGCCTCTTCATTTCTGAGGGGTGAGAACGTGATCCGAGAACTCTACCGCCATAAACTTTGGAGTTGATGTGACACAGCTCCCTTTAACAAAAACCTATCTATTCTTGACCTACTTCTACCTCTAAAAAAGGTGAACCCCGTGAGGTCTGGAGAGTGAGGAATATGCACATCTCCCAGCCCAGACTGACTTACCATATTAACTAATAAACTTGCATCATAGCCCAGCGATGTCCACAAGCCTTCCCTATCCTCTGGCCTAACAATGTTGTTAAAATCACCCCGAAAGACAATCTGCTGGCCCGTAAAAAGGTAAGGTTTAATTTCCCTGAAAAGGCATTTCCTGCTCCGTTGAGTCTGTGGACCTTAAATATTTATGAACCTCAGGAACTGCCCCCTTATGGAAACATCCATAACCATACATCTGCCCATGCTTATTTCTATAATCCGCTGAATCGTTACCATGTCAGTAAAAAGGACTGCCACTCCACCGTACGGCTGGACCGCAAGAGACCAATAGGAGGGACCTCGCCTGCACTCTCATTAGCATTTGTGGAGAATCGCGAGGCGCCCAACCCTAGTCTCTTGCAAAATCAAAAAATCAACCTCAAGCATGTTGAAAAAATCAAGGGCCAAATAACGAGCTCGATCAGAACGCACAGATGCCACATTAATGGTAGCAAACTGTATGGGTTGGGGAGCCATCATTAAAGATTATACATAGTAACATAGTTGATGAGGTTGAAAAAAGACACCAGTCCATCAAGTTCAACCTATTTTGGATCTCCTGCGATCCTGCACTTATATTTGAAATTAATCCAGAGTAAGCAACCACCAATCTGTTTCATTTGTGAAAATCCCCCCAGACTGAATATTGCAGTCCTATTTTTACCCTATATCCACTACTATCCTTCATTTTTAATTAACGGTTGTATCCCTGGATACACCTTTCCGCTAAAAATTTGTCTAACCCTTTCCTAAACATATCTATTGAATCTGCCATCACAACCTTCCCTGGCAATAAATTCCATATCTTGACTGCCCTTACTGTAAAGAACCCCTTCCTTTGCTGGTTGTGAAATTTCCTCTCCTCTAACCTTAGGGGATGACCACGTGTCCTGTGTATGGTCCTTGGGGTAAAAAGTTCCCATGAAAGCTCTCTGTATTGACGCCTAATGTATTAGTACATAGTAATCATATCTCCCCTTAGACGCCTCTTTTCTAAAGTAAACATGCCTAAACTGGCTAACCTTTCCTCATAACTTAATGACTCCATACCCTTTATCAATTTTGTCGCCCTTCTCTGAACCCTTTCTAGTTCCAAATTATCTTTTTTATAGAGTGGTGCCCAGAACTGTACTGCATATTCAAGATGAGGTCTTACCAACCATTTATACAGTGGCAAAATTACACTGTCTTCCCTTGCATCTATGCTCCTTTTTATGCATGCCAATACTTTGTTTGCCCTTGCAGCTGCTGCTTGAAATTGAGCACTATTGCCAAGTCTACTGTCTACAAGCACTCCCAAATCCTTTTCCATTATAGATTCTCCTAAATTAATTCCATTTAATTTATAGATTGCGTTCTTGTTTTTGATCCCTGAATGCATAACCTTACATTTATCTGTGTCAAACCTCATATTCCATTTGGCCGCCCAATTCCATTTGGCCGCCCAAGGCATGGGCATTACCTTCATTACCTCTCAGCATTATATTACCTAACACCTATAAGGCCTTTGACCCTATCCCCGGATCCTGTATACCATCACTTCTGGCTAAAGACTCTTCTGACCGAACCACACCGTCAATCCCAGGAATTGTCCCCCCCCTTCTGGATATATTTCCTCCCCCTCCCTGGTTCCATCCCACCCACCTCCCTCTTATCCTGCTCCCTATCCACTTGATTATTTCCACCTGAACTACGAACTACCTCACACATGGTGTCAGTATCCTCAGAAACCTTAGTAGGCTCCCCACCTACTTGAATTACAGACTTGAGCGGAAGTTTTACACCCACAATATTGATCTCCCCACAATGCTCACCCCCTGCTACACCACATGTTCCAACCTCAGCACCCACCACCTTTTGAACAAAGGGTTCAGCCTGCCTAACCCCAACCTTTGCCCTAGTTCTCTGCACTTTGGGCCTCAGGACCATCTCTGCACCAGCAGTACACACAATTTCCCAACGCCATTAAACCCTTGAAAATCTGCAGCTACTTATTCAAAATGCTATCTGTGCCCACTTTGCCACCTGCTTGCATGCCCAAAACAGCGTTGGGCCAGGCAAAAGACAGATGTTTTATATGTAACTGACCACCCTGTGTTGATTCCCACTGTCAAATTGCTGGCCCAACGGCATGTAACACTTGCAAATCTGCAGCTACTTATTCAAAATGCTATCTGTGCCCACTTTGCCACCTGCTTGCATGCCCAAAACAGCGTTGGGCCAGGCAAAAGACAGATGTTTTATATGTAACTGACCACCCTGTGTTGATTCACACTGTCAAATTGCTGGCCCAACGGCATTTAACCCTTGAAAATCTGCAGCTACTTATTCAAAAATGATAAAATATGGTGACTTTGCCCACTGATTTCATGCCCATAACCTTGTTGGGTGAGGCGATATACTAATACATTTTGTATAAGGGACCTCCTGTAGTGTTAATTTGATGTGAAATCAGTGATCCAAATTGATTTAATCCTGTAAAAATAAGCTTTTCTGAACAAGAAGCTGGAGCATGAATTAGAAACGAATAAGAAGCTAACTTCAGCCTCGTGAAACCCAGATGGTGTATGTCTGCAAACCTTTGTGTCTGTGCAAGACTGACCAGCAGCTGATGCAGCTCCCGGTACATGATGGGTGTCTCCCCTACTTGTTTCTCTATCACCCCCCTCTCTAGGAAATAACACACCATGAAACAAGCACATTAAACCAAGCTGCTGACTTTCTTATCTTCTGTCCCCTGGAGAGAATATAGCATAGACACAGTGCAGAGATACAAGCAGAAGGGCTGAGACATACCAGACTTGTAACAAAACCATAAATAACTGTCCAGTGAAAGTTAGGGATAGCTGAATATATCGGCTGTTTTCAGATAAGCAGCATGTCTCTGTATGTTTCCTATGTACAAATCATTTCTGTGCCCCGGTGTTACAAGATAGATACCTTTCAGGGAGAAGCCTGTAAATATCATCTAATACATGCCCACTGCTTGTGCATTCATTCATTCATCTGGAATACGTTTAGGTCAGCTCTCAGTGTATCGGTGTGTGCCGCT